>NW_004797552.1:708851-710308 GCF_000002075.1 Aplysia californica
GAAAGCAGACAACAGAACATTGCTAGAGAGCAGGAAAGAAGGTGAAAGGAGACAATTTTAGAGAAGAACATTTTTCGGTCGCTACCCGGATTCGAACCCGGGACCTTTGAATGAGAGGCCAACACCTTAACCTCTAGGCCATGAGAGCCCCGAACAAATTTTAAGCCTTCAAAGGAACAAAAAGGCGAAAATTGAAATGAAATGGATGGACATGATCAATGACAAAAAGTTTAATGCCATCATCATGTCCACATCGAATATCACTATTGCTATAAAATATTTCTTGATCAGATTTTTTATGCCAATCATAATATTTGTATTTAAACTGTAAAGTAACTTGTAAAACCTATTTTGGGGCCTGGGTATGCTTTACGAAATGCTCAGAGGATGAAGGGATAAATGGACATGATGCAAGACATGCTTCTTCCTGTCATCACTTCATAAGTCATGTCCATTGCATATTAGCACGCTCACTAACCTATGGCATCTTTTTTGTTTGCTCAAAATTATGTGTCTGAACAAGACAATCATACTGTTCTTCATTTGGGTTCAAGAGAGTTCTTCAGACTTCACAAGTTACCAAATAAAAGAGAAATTTACATATCAAACATTACGGACATGATGTATGACAGTAATCCAGGTGGAAATCTGCCAGATAACTTTGGCACAGTTGGACCATTTCGATGTTTTTTGCCTTGATTTGCCCATTTCTATTATCATCCAGATCAATTTTAGACAGATCCTATTGAAATTTGTAAATTACAGTACACTTTATTGTGTCATCATCATGTCCATTCAATAACTGAAGTATCTTAAATTCAGTATATAATGAAACTTCAGCTTATTGTTGATGAAATGAGATTGCTTTTGGTTCAGTTAGTTCGATTTCAAAATTCAACTTTTTGTCACACTTTCGGGACCAACTTTTGAGACTTGCTCATATATATAATAACGTGGAAAAAAATGTCTAACTAACTGAATATTGTCTGACCGGTCCATGTCCTGCTATTTGCTTGTTTTTTTAAGCCCTGTGAAATTTTCAATATTTTGAATGAATTTGAGCCGCAATAAATTTGTCTGATTTTCATTATTTCAACAGCAAATTCCATTGCCGCTACAGCTTTTTCTGATCCAATAAAAGCAGATTTACTTTGAAACACTTTACAACATTTCTTTGTGGTATATTCTTCATTATTCAAAATAAAGTATATATATACACTCAGATTCAATGAATATATATATAATGTACGTTGGGCCCAATGAATTTGTCATACCAGTATAACAGCATGATATATGAGCAATTGCCAAAACGTGAGACTCTCTTGAGACTCAGTGGTGCAAAAAAAATTTTCTTACCAATTTGACTCTCTTTTCTGTCAGTCACAGATTGACATTTAGTGGTCATATTCCTAGAGTATCAGAGCAAGGAGATGTAGGGTTTTGGAGATATGGGTCTA
>NW_004797552.1:712814-714061 GCF_000002075.1 Aplysia californica
ATTATTACTAAAATCCCTTCTTTTCTTTTTTTTTGGATATTATTATTATAAATTACTAGATCTAGTAAAAGTGCCCGTTCTACGAACGGTTAATAATGAAGAAGTATTAGGAAAGTTAAGAAGAGGAAAAAGACTGAAAACAGAAAAGAAACAAAACATAAATATTTTACCTTGAATTTATCCAACACCCCCTTGACTACCTCTAGGGATAAGACTTCTTCCCCCTCTTCGAAGGCGTGGCATTTTCTCCTAAAGTTTCAGCTCAATCACTTTTTTAAAAAAAGAGTTACACCTACATGCCAATTGTTGCTTCCTAGAAGAACCTAATCTAGATTCTAGATCTAGCCTAGATCTCGAAGGATTATAAAGACATATAGGCCAATAATTGAGCCCACGCCCATGGATAGATCTAAGTTTAGACATTCACATTTTTAACAACCGACAGGCGTCACAGATGGCCTAGATTTCTAGATCTATTCACAGCAGGAAAAATCCACTTTCAAGAATGCTTTCATGATTCTTGATCTCGATCTAGATTTACCGACTGCCTAGATTCTAGACTCTATATTTATTCACAGCAGGAAAAAATCCACGTTCAATATTTTCATCATTCTTGATCTCGATCTAAGATTCACATATAATCTAGATTTAGCCTAGATCTAGATCTTAGAATCTAATGCACAGCAAGAAAAATCCACTTTCAATATTTGATAGGTATTCGAAATATCACAGATCTAGACTTTCATTTCATGATTCTTATTGATCTCGATTTAGATCTCGATTCTAGATCTCATCTAGACACTGTGCACAAAATACACTTATCCTTCGGCGTGCGCGCAAAATCCACTGCATGAGAAATCTATTTTCAATACTTTCATGATTTTTTAAATCTTGATCTAGATATTAGATCTAGACATACACACATATGCGACTACACGCAGGGCATAAACCGGGCTACGATTGGCTGAACCTTTGACTTTGACCCATTAATTCATTAAGTAGGACTACGGTAGGCTACTCTTGACGCTTTCGATTACACCCTCCCTGTCACTCTCACCACCCTCCCTCTGCAGTGCTTTGATTCTGGCCTCCTCTGTCTCTTCCTTTCTCTCTCTCTCTCTCTCTCTCTCTCTCTCTCTCTTTTTTTTTTCTCTCCTTCTCTCTCTCTCCCTCCCCCTCTCTCTCTCTCTCTCTCTCTCTCTCTCTCCTTCTCTCTCTCTCTCCTTCTCTCTCTCTCTCCTTCTCTC
>NW_004797552.1:715538-717433 GCF_000002075.1 Aplysia californica
TATCTATCTATCTATCTATCTATCTATCTATCTATCTATCTATCTATCTATCTATGTTACCCCCCGGGGCGGTGCTACTGACTGAAGTGTCTTTAGACCATTCCCAAAGGGGGAATAGGATCACTAAAATTAATGTTACAGCAACCATGCCTACATATTTAAGTGAGGCAGCGTGGTGGAATCAGGCTCTCGTCAATTTTTAGGCATGTAGAGTTATTGGTATCAATTAAAGCTTGTTCACTTGTCTTTATTTTGATTTTTTTAAAATATCCATTTATCTTGAATACATGTCGAGATATTTGCGAATGAAGGAGGTAGGGGTCACCTTTTTTTCAGAGGTAAAATTAGAGAGAAAATGGCGGCCATTAGTTAATTCCTTAGCTTAAGAGTCCGTGGTAACTGAAACATTATATTTTTTGTGCCTTTGATCAACGTTTTTCAGAAAAATCCACACAGAAATGTGTTCTTTAATGGGCATGAAAGGTGTTGAGCCAAAGAACAAACATCTGACAAAAATTCACCAATCTGTGGAAAAATGCAAGTTTCTTCACTTTGATTATTTTGATGAGAGCCTGATTCCACCACGCTGCCTCACTTCGCTCATTTGGAGACAGCGACATCTCCCTGCCCCCATATCTCAGTGTAAGCTAGTAGAGTTCCTTCCATAGAGTTACCCCCTTTTAAATAGTGTACATCTATGGTTCCTCCCAACGATGTCTAAACATCTTCCCGTGCATTTCGGAGAAGTTCAACTCTCCCGTCTGTTGGAACATGTTTCTTTGGCATAGGTTGACCAAAATACACATCAATATTTCAAATGTTTTAGGTGTAGGCTATAAATCGCCTATTATTCTTTTTACCCACTACGGGCTTACACGTGTCGGAACCAAAATAGCTGTTTACTTTCGTCTGTCCGCGTTAAAAATGTTTCGCTCACATGTACCTAAGCTTACGAAACTTCTTTCATCAGCTAAACAAAATTACATGTAGTGTTTCTTTTTTAAAAAGCCCTGATCGAGTCATAAAAAGTCCCTCTCCTTGCGCCCCAAATTAAAACCCGTTCTTAGGATGTAGACACAGGATCATTAAAATAAATGGCTCAACTCACCCTCTCACTATACGCACTTCCCGATCTCAAAACAGTCTATAGATGGTCTCGGGACGACCTCAAGACGATCTCAAAACAGTCTGTAGATGATCTCGGGATGGTCTCAAAGATGGTCTCACGATCGGATCCGTGAGTGATCTCATCTGTGCCAACACACTACACGCGTACAGGCCAGCACATTATCAAAATGGCTCCCACCCAAAGTGATGTTACTGAAGCCTGTATAGTTTTGAGCATTTCTCTAAAGAAAAAATAGGCGAAATAATATTGATCTAATCATTATGGTGCAAACAATGGCTTCTTCTGCTGGTGGAATTCACTAACACGCATGCAACTGATGTCGTGACTTTGTTGGATTTTAAAAATGTACAATTTTTTTTTCATTTCCCTACATTTTTCGAAAAAAAAATCCGTGGCCGAACCAAGGCTCGAACCTGGACTTTCTACTTTGGAGACAAGCGCACTAACCACTCCTCAACCATGCCACTGTAAGCTACAGGCTTTAAAAATACTGCAATTATAGATCTTATATAATAGCGCTTTGCGGCCGTGTTGCCGCCGTGAACATCCCCACCATCAACAAGAATTTAACTAAGAACACAGAGATGGAAAACAAATGCAACTCTTCTCGTAACAATTTTTCTCAAACTGCCGTGGCTCACCGTGAGTATAGAAAAATCATCACAGTTTAATTCTTATTGCTTGCTATTTGGTAAAGAACTGGAAGCAACCTAAGGCCCACCAAAATGTTGGTCCACCCACCGCCACTGATACTACATGTATCATG
>NW_004797552.1:717766-724124 GCF_000002075.1 Aplysia californica
TCTCTCTCTCTCTCTCTCTCTCTCTCTCTCGGCGCCAGGAAAACAAAACAAAACAACTAAAAAAAAACGAAAAAAGAGAGATTTGAGGCATTATCAATATCATTGACACAATACACAACTTGAATTAAAATTAAAATTTGAGTGGGTGTTTTTCGTATCGCAGGACACAATTAGAATTAGATCTCGATCTATTCCTCCCAACGATAGCACATAACAAGATTGTTCACTCAGCCCGAAAAGTTTTCGCAGAAGTCCGCGCATTGCTTCTGATGGCGCTCTTTCGTTTTTCCAAACTGGAAGAACAATACGATAAGCACAGTCGGTCAATTTCATTTTGATTGTTTTTCACACAAGCAGGGTAACTTTGTTCGCAAAATCCGCACTTTTTTCCAAGAGGGCGCAACACCAAAATTATTAATTTTGAGGACACTTTTTTAATTGGCTCAGAGAGAGGAGTGAACTTTCTTGTTATACCCGATCTTTGTCCCTACGCGATTACGGGGAAACATGAGGAAATGCTAGGCCCAATTAATTTCCATCCTTTTTTTAAAAAACGCCCTGAGCCAATAATATTTTGTAGTGTTCACACACCCTGTGCGAATAAAATTCCATAGTAATGTATTCACACACCCTGTGCGAATGACTACAGCCCTATACTATACTGCTGAAACTGTTCTAAGGCTCTTCCTACTTGTTTAATCGTTCATACAGTAAACATAATGGACGCCTTACATTGTGCTGTTTGCATCCAACTTCACTTGGAACATGAAATAAATATTTGACCATTCCTCACCATGGCAACCTTTATTCGTTGATCAGAATAATTATGTGTGCTATTTGGAGATGCTGTCATGAAATATATACGAAAAATGTATCTAGAATCTAGATCTAGATCTAGATTTAGATCTCTAGTGAATTGAAAGGACAGAATGGGGCGCCGTTCAAACTTGGAAATTGAAAGTTGAAAGGAAACCAACAAGACGAGTCGGCAGTCGGTGTGTTGTGGTCGAACTTAGAATTAAGACCAAGAAATAGAGATAAGTTTTCACCGTGCCAGACCAGGAAAATTGCAGAGAAAGCTGTCTTAATCTTAAATTATGATTAATCATTTGCTCACTGGACTTCATGTTGTATGGAGTATATATTGAACTTTGAACTTTCACAGTCTGAAGAATCTTAATCTAGATCTAGATCTAGATCTAGATCTAGTTCTAGACTAGAGATCTAGACTCTAGATCTAAGATCTAATCTAGATTCTAGATCTAAAGGAAGTGTCAACGTATATATTGACTCTGTGAACTTTGTGACTACTGTGAAAAACAAAGATGGCTGATATTTTGTACACTGGAAAACAAACAGACGCTAACTGTGGTGAGGAAGACACAACAATGTATAGATCTAGACTTTTCTCTGGAAATGGTAATGGCTGTGGATGTGTGAAAACTTGTGATTTTGTTCCTTGTTCTTCTGGAGAAGGTGTGAATCTTGGGATTGATAGCATTGTTAAAGGTGAACCTACGTCTAGTTCTGGGACTAGATCTAGATCTAGATCTAGTACGGGTACTCTTTGTACTGACAGTTTAAGGGAAGATATAAAACATGACATTATAGGTAGGGAAAGTGAATCTGTGGGTGTTGATGAGGAACATCTGTCAGTAAAAGAAGAGCCCAGTTTTGAATGTCTGTGTGACGCCAAGGCCGAGACAAATGACAAACTGAACGTTGAAAGTGAAAGTAGCCAGACTCTCAGACACAGTGTAGTAAAAGATGAGCCTATCTGTACAGAGGAGGAAGACGTGAAACCTGTCATTAAACCAGAGTGCCTCACAGATATCTATGCAGTGAAAACCGAACCACTATTTGGACATTTTCCTGACTTTGGTGATGAAGTGATACCGAAAGTGGAGAATTTTGTGAAAGAAGAAGTGTCAGAATGGGAAGTTTCAGACTTTGTAGAGGTAGAAAAGACAGAAGGACAAGTGGGAGATGTGGAGGATACGTGTACTGAGCCCGTGTTTGTTCAGGATCACATGAGTCAGGTTGGAGGACTACAGCTGCAAATCTCCAATGTGAGGAGCTTGTGTTTGGAGCAGAGTGCCAGCCCCGACACAGATGTTGTTGCTTCCAGTAGTCCAACTTCAACTTTCTCTGCCGATCCAGTCACAAGTTCAGGATCTGTTGTCTGGGCCAGCTGGGATCATGGTGAAAGTTCTGGTACGTAGATTATTTCTGTGTGTGGACTTTTCGATACGTTGTGTTTTGCATTTCTTGATGCGGTTTGTCAAGTTGTCAGTTGTTAATTAAAAATTGAGCTATTCCATGACGTGCCAGATACATATGCATATATAAATACGTATGTATCATGCAGTTATACTGGCATGACAAATTCATTGGGCCCAACGTACATGTTCATTGAATCTGAGTGTATGATACTTTATTTTGAATAATGAAGAATATACCACAAAGAAATGTTGTAAAGTGTTTCAAAGTAAATCTGCTTTTATTGGATCAGAAAAAGCTGTAGCGGCAATGGAATTTGCTGTTGAAATAAAATCAGACAAATTTATCGCGGCTCAAATTCATTCAAAATATAGAAAATTTCACAGGGCTTAAAAAAAACAAGCAAATAGCAGGACTTGGAACTGTCAGACAATTTACGTAATAATGCAAAATGTAATGAATTGGTCGGGTCTTACCTTGGATTTTGTTGAATCTGAGAGTCCTTTATAGCTCAATGTGAGCAACGAGTTGTGGCACAATGCTTAGCACACACCAACATCTGTTTCCACCGACCAGTGCTCAGTTCATTATAATAGATTTACATCTATCATGTCTAGACTTCCCTTTCATTGTTCAGTAGCCGGGGGTGGGGGTGAGTTTAGTTTAGTTTTAGTAGAGGTTTTACGGCACTCGCAACTGCATAAGTTCATTAGAGCGCCAGAAGATATAGCTGTTACAAGAGAGTAACAAACATAAAAAAGAAGTAGGGGAGATAAGGACGATAGATGTTGGATAGGAAAGAAGAAGCAAACCTCACCAGAGCACTCGCCAACTGCCAACGTTGGGGGTGATAATATGATTGTGACACACATTTGTATCTCTGTTGACTTTCAACGGGCCAGAGGTACACACTAAAGACAGCGCACAGCGCTCACTCGGCGGCTGATTCATAATCTCTTTCTGAACTTTCTCATGTACAATCGAACCTGCCCTGACGGCCACCTCTATACCTGGGACATTTCCCCCCTTGTATTTTTTCTATATAATTTAACTATGTAAAATGGCACATGTCCAACGTGGCCGTGGCCACCATATTTTAACACACAACCCCTATCACACCAAGCAATAACACCTGTCTTGGACGGCCACCTTAGTGACTCCATTACTTTTTGTCAAAAATCGAGCATTGATAGCTGACGTTGTGGGCCAGCTGTCATAATCCGATCACCTGTCGTTTTTGTTAGGTAGTCCCTCCAACCGATCATGTTGCGTAGGCCCCTCCCTCTGTTGACCAATAGGTAACAAATTTTCAGCTGCTGGTGAGGTAAACCTGTGATCCCTCATAACCCATAAGCCCCGAGATGAGTGGTCACTGTTTGCTCAGTCTGTAACAAAGTAACAATGGACGTCAACATGAACTTGTGACAGAAGCGTTGCTCGCAATTGGTTATTTTTTGTTTTACCCCTGCACATATCAATCGCGGTAGACAGATCTAGATGAGTCAAGATTGGCCACAGTTTAATTGTCTCTAGTCTCAGCCAGTCTTCCACAGGTCAAGATGGCAGTTGGTGCATCTATCCCGTTATATCGCCAGCCCCGCTGTACCGCCAACTTCATGCTCATCCCAAGGTAGGCGGTATAACGGGGTTTTGACTGATTGAAGTACCCGGTACATGCATTTTTAGACCCCTTTAACCCGATTCTCGTCAGTCCTATACCTTTCGCGTAGCACCGTGAGCTCTTAGAAAGTTTTGTCAGTTTCAGCAGTATAGGATGCAAGCCTACCAGCTTTTGACAGTTGTGTACTCTATTAAATTATTATTATTATTAAATTATTATTATAATAATTATATTACTTAGAACTATAACTGTCCCCATCGGATTATGCAATTATTTTGCAGTACCGCGGCTGCTTTTTTTTGCCTATAATTCTTCAACATTTGCATAATTTGGGATTCCCTTCATTTTTTTCACGTTTATAAAAAATTTTTACAAAACAATTTAACGCCTCACTATGTGATTAAAGGGAAGTAAGCACAGTAATAAGTCTCATTTAAGTGGCTAGTTGGTTATTTCCCTTGTTTTTCAATCCATCAAAAGGTGTTCTCATGTCTGCTGATCAGGGGCGAAGGCTGACTTGTTTGACAGGGTAATCAAAGTGAAATGGGACCAGATATGGCCTGTAGATATCACACAAGAATCTTACTCGAGGCGGCGACTCTGAGTTGTGAATGAAAACAAATCCGTAATTCATATTGTATGTTCAACCGCCAAAATAATCGGGAAAGTATCTTATTAAATATCAGTTCCCACTAAAATTAAACTTAACTTTAGATGTGAATACATAAACACAAAGCAAAGAAGCAGAGATGTTAGTACTAGATCTATATGTTATAGATCTACCAGTGAGTCTAACTCTTTGGTAGAACATGACAATTATTATTTTTTAAATTTCACATTTGGCTGTTTTTGTTAGCCTTTCGCAGCCAGGAGCTGGTGTCATAATCGAGGTCACGATCTGATTATAGGACGGTAAAAAGTCGAGGAAAAAAAACAAGCACAAGCAGCAGTCAAGAGATTATTAAGAGTTAGTTCCCCTCACATTTGTGAGGTAGACTCGACCAGTGTTAGTTAGCTTACTTAATCAGGGCTTGTGATTGATTTTAACTGTGGCCCCAAAGGGGTGAACAGGGTATGTGGCAATGAAACAGCTTTGACTGCCATGCACATGTTCCCTTCAACTCTATTCCAGCCTCACTTTAAGCTTACTTAATCAAAGCTTGCGACTGCTTATGGAGTGGCCCGAGAGGGGTGAGGAGGCTATTTCTGTGGCCGTGAAACCGTTTTGAATGTTAGGCATACTGTTCGTTGTTGGTTATGAACGTCTTTTTACATTTAATTTATGAGGTTTACGTTTAAGGATGAATTTGACAGCGACAATGTTTCAAAATTAGAAAGGGAAGCAGTGATTATTTGATTATATAGACGCTTCGCCCGTGCTGCTGATGTTCCATGTTTGACAGGTGTCCCTGGTTTTAGTGATGTGCCAGCATCAGAGGTCCAGATGTCTTTTTTTCTTCTTTTTTTTTCAAACATTTTTCTTTCCTCTATATCGCTGAAAGTTACAGAGATTATATATATTTTTTGGTTGTTTTTTTTTCCAGACTGATGTGTATCTTTCCAAATACACAAAAAACTACTGATACTGATATTATTAACATGTTCTGTTTTCAATTCATAGATCTATAACATTAAAATTCTTGTTGAAAAAGTGCACAACATGTTGTGAATGGCTTACGGTAACTTGCATAATTTTTTCATAATTTTACATTTGTCTTGCATAATTTGGCCATTTAAATTTGCTTAATAAAATTCTGTCGGGACAGCTATAGCATTATCATTATTATTATTATTGTACATTGGTAGAGAAACTAGACTTCAATTTTTTTACCTCTGTCTTTTTAAAAATTAGTTTTAACTAACAAAATGTTTTTCAAGACACCTTTATCATGCTCATATGACTAGCATCATTATGATTGGTCTAGACTATATCTGAGACAAAAGTACACATGACGCCTTTTTGCTTTTTTTTTTTTAAATGACGTGCGGCAGTTTTGCATTTTTTCCAATATATCGCAATAGCAAGGGTTAAAACTCCTTAACTCATGGGCTAGTTATTTTGTATAAAGTCCTTATCTTTTTGTGCCTCAAAGTGTGTGCCTATCGGAAAACTATTGCCCCGGGTTATGGAAGATTTGAAGCGATGGAATTAATCCTTTCTCTAGATTTTGAGAAATCGGCCTTTGAATGTTCTTTTCTCCTCTTTGCACCTTGTAATTTATTAGCTGAACAAATATTTTTACAGCACTTACATCATCTTATAATATTTGAGTTTTACATCCTATGAAAGTACACATTCTTGGCTCCACAGAGACCCCCAACATAAAAATCTAGTATTTTCTTAATTTCTCGACAATCAAGGGCAGTAACTCTGTAGATTGCCAACATTTTGATGCAAACTTTTTTTTGGGGAGGTCCCTAGGTCCTACCCTCTCAGAAAATCATGGTGGCGAAAAATCCCCCGGAGGGGGTGGGGGTGGGGGGTTCACTCCCAGTAGCCCATAGATCTCTCTCTCT
>NW_004797552.1:724224-731724 GCF_000002075.1 Aplysia californica
GGGAGGCGTGGGGGGTCATTCCCCTGAGCACATAGATCGTGCTTCTATCTCTGTCAATCTATAACTAGATATAACTTTCTCTGTGTTTTATTTCTTCTCTATATTTCAATGTCTACCTCTATCACCTCTCTCCCCCCCCCACTCTCTCTCTCTCTCTCTCTCCTTCTCTCTCTCTCTCTCCTTCTCTCTCTCTCTCTCCTTCTCTCTCTCTCGCTCTCTCTCTCTCTCTCTCTCTCTCTCTCTCTCTCTTTCTCTCTCTCTCTGTCTCTCTCTCTCTCTCTTTCTCTTTCTCTCCCCTCTCTCCCCCCCCCACTCTCTCTCTCTCTCTCTCTCTCTCTCTCCTTCTCTCTCTCCTTCTCTCTCTCTCTCCTTCTCTCTCGCTCTCTCTCTCTCTCTCTCTCTCTCTCTCTCTCTCTCTCTCTCTCTCTCTCTCTCTCTCTCTCTCTCTCTCTTGTACCGGTGCTTATCTATTCTTCTGGCATGGAAGTAGGTGTCCCTGTATCAGTATTAATACTGAAGGAAGAGGCGTATATTGTAGGTCTACAGTTTATAGGCCTGTAATAAGAGGGCAGTACTATTCGTTGGGCATAAATTAGTTCTTGGCGCCACCTTCTCTGGAAGTGACGCCACGCCCCTTGTTCTAGCTATCCGAATATTACTGTATATAGGTGTATACTTTTGTGCTACCATACATTTACAGTACCATTTCCTTTGAAAGTAAAAGAAAGTTCGGTTGTTTTTTTTTGGTTTTTTTAACAGAAAATGATTGTCAGTGTCATTAGACTCACTGTCCACTTCCTCATTCCATCACACGGTGACACGACAAGGCAAACTGTCTTTTCTTTGACTTTATTTATGCCTGTACAACGCAGACGTGCTGACCACTTTTTTGTCATTCCTTTTGTGGGTCGGTGGAAAGAAATCACAGGTCTCCAACGTTTACGATTACAGAAAATAACCCAGTGTTCCTGTGGTTGTTGTGTGTTCCTTCTCTTGAAATGTAAAACAAATGACATAATAATAATAATAATAATAATAATAATAATAATAATAATAATAATAATAATAATAATAATGATAATAATAATAATAATAATAATAATAATAGATAGCATTTGTATATAATAGCGCAAATCCCCGCTCAACAGCAAGCTCTATGCGCTTCACAATCTGTACTATTACCCCAGCAGACCTCAGGGGGCCTTCTGAAACAATCTTAACTTCCTGGGAAGCATACAGTGCAAGCAGACATTTATAGGCGCTAAGACACTAACAAACTGACAAAATCTTCCACTGTCTAAGGCCGGTTACCCATTCTCACCAGGGTGAAGTGAGGCAAATTCGTGTAAATAAAACAGTGCCTTTCCCAAGGACACAACGTCGGGCCCGCGGGTCGAACCCCCGAACACGCAACCTCACGATTACGAGTCCGGTAGCCTAACCACTGGGCCACCGAAACCACATGGTGTTTGAGAAAAGGGACTAAAAGCACAAGTGGGATGAATTTGTTGTAGACAGTCAGAGTAAATTTTAGGCTTGTGTTTTAAGTGTGTAGCATAGCAGCCACGTCTCATCTTGATCATTCGTTTTCCGTGATTATATTCATCAAAATAGAATACCCTATTATACCTGTGTGTTGAATAAACTTGGTTAGATAACTTGTTAATAAAGTCTATTATAATTGTCTTCTTCCAGACGTTTCATTTTACCATCAGAGATAATTGTCCGCTATTTGTCTTCTTCCAGATGTTTCATCTTACAGTCAGGGTGAGATAATTGTCCGTTATTTGTCTTCTTCCAGATGATTCATCTTACCTTCAGGGTTAGATCTAGGTAACTCGTCCGTTATTTGTCTTTTCCAGATGTCTCAACTTACCCTCATAGGCCACTGACTTCCTGTCACCCGGTACAACAGACAAGTGATATGCTGAGAAGACAAGGTCAAAGTTCAAGCTGCAGATTTCAGACAGGACAAAGGGTCTATGAAGAGAATGTTGGCAGTGTCCGGAAAGAAATCTCTTCTGGTAACATCGGTGCTGTGGAGAGAGTCTGTGACCTCCATCAGAACATAGCAGGTGACAAGCAGATGGACAACAGAAATCTCTACCATGGTTGGGAAAGTCCTTACGAGTTTAAAGTCTGTGGTGAAATGTTTTCAGAAGTAGGTAACTTACAGACACACGAAAAAAACCACTCAAGAGATAGGCCTCACCAGTCTGAAGTTTGTGGTGCTGCATTTACCAAGAGCAGACATCTACAGGATCACAAAGGAACCCACGAAGGAGAAAGACCTTACAAGTGTGAAGTTTGTGGTGCCACGTTTACACGTGGTAGCCATCTACTGAATCACAAAAGAATACACATAGGAGAAAAACCTTACAAGTGTGAAGTTTGTGGTGCCACATTTACGCAGAGTGGCAATCTACAGCGTCACAAAAGGACACACACAGGAGAAAAACCTTACAAGTGTGAAGTTTGTGGTGCCACATTTACATTCAGTAGCAGTCTACAGCGTCACAAAAGAACACACACAGGAGAAAAACCTTACCAGTGTAAAGTTTGTGGTGTCACTTTTACACAGAGCGGACATTTACAAAATCACAAAAGAACACACACAGGAGAAAAACCTTATAGGTGCGAAGTTTGTGGTGCCACATTTACATATGGTAGCAGTCTACTGTGTCACAAAAGAACACATTCAGGAGAAAAACCTTACATGTGTGAAGTTTGTGGTGCCACATTTACATGCAGTAGCAGTCTACGGAATCACAAAAGAACACACACAAAAGAAAAACCTTACAAGTGTGAAGTTTGTGGTGAGACATTTACATGTAACAAAAGTCAACAGCGTCACAAAAGAATACACACTGGAGAAAATCCTTACAAGTACAAGTGTGAAGTTTGTGGTGCCACATTTACATGCAGTAGCAATCTACAGCGTCACAAAAGAACACACACAATAGAAAATCCTTACAAGTGTGAAGTTTGTGGTGCCACGTTTCGGCAGAGTGGCAATCTACAGCGTCACAAAAGAATTCACACGGGAGAAAAACCTTACAAGTGTGAAGTTTGTGGTGCCACTTTTACACGGAGCAGACATCTACAGGATCACAAAAGAATTCACACGGGAGAAAATCCTTACAAGTGGGAAGTTTGTGGTGCCACATTTACAAAGAGCTGACATCTACACAGGCACAAAAGAAATCACACAAGAGTAACGCTTTTTAAGTGTGACGTTTGTGGTGCCACTTTTACAGATGGTAACAGACTACAGCGTCACAAATGAATAGACACTGGAGAAAATCTTTACAAGTGTGAAGTTTGTGGTGCCACATTTACACAGAGCGGACATCTACACAGGCACTAAAGAACTCACACGGGAGAAAAACCTTTCAAGTGTGAAGTTTGTTTTGTCACTTTTACGCGGAGCGAGGATCTACACAGGCACAAAAGAACACACACAAGAGAAACACTTTTTAAGTGTGAAGTTTGTGGTGCCACTTTTACAGATGGTAACAGTCTACAGCGTCACAAAAGAATACACACTGGAGAAAATCCTTACAAATGTGAAATTTGTGGTGCCACATTTACATGCAGTAGCAGTCTACGGAATCACAAAAGAACACACACAAGAGAAAAACCTTACAAGTGTGAAGTTTGTGGTGCCACTTTTACACAGAGCGGACATCTACAGAGTCACAAAAGAACACACACAGGAGAAAGGCTTTTCACGGTGTGACATTTGTAGTGCCAGGTTTACATAAAGAGACCATGTATGGAGACGCAAAAGAACACACGTGAGAATAAAAATCTATCAAGTATGTTGCAGGGGCGGCTCGTGGGTCTAAAAAGTGGGCGTGCACTATTAAGCTATCTTACGTTTAAGATAGTCAAGGGCATAGTAAATGAGATGGTGTATAATTATAGGATCTTTGTGTTGGTGAGGGAGAACCTTGTGATTCCATTTTCATTCTTTTTACTTGTGGCTTTGACTTCTAGAACTAAATCTGTTTGTTAGCTAAACGTCAATTTCATTCATCCTGCTTTAGAACTGAACACTCAAGTAATTCCTTTTACCATTCCACTACAAAACCGTTCAAAAGCACAACTCATAGGACGATGACTTAAGTATGTCACGTTCACCTCTCTCAGGTTCACGGTCACAGAGTCACTTAAAATAGCGGCAAGACAATGAACCAATCGCAATTCACTTGAGCGCTCCGCTGGATTGCTCCGGGGCTGACATAAGTTTGGCATAGAATAGTGCACAGTCTATGGCGTTTATTTTTAGATTGCCTACTGTGGGCTATGTTTCGGCACTATTTGGCAGGACCACATTTGAGATGTGCCGTCTTATTAATATAATTAATGTACCGCCAAACTCGCTACGAGTGTCGTCATCGCTTGGGTTATCCCAAAGAGCGATTTATAGGTCAGTTTTCCACTGGTGAATATCCTGCTATGTTTAGACACAGCGCATGAACTTTGTCATGGCATAGTAGTAGATGTTTTACAGCGCTATAGACACAGAAATGATAGTTACGGTGCCAGTGAGAAACGTATTTTGATATAATATTTGGCTAGCGTTTGTTTCTGGCGTGTTTTATTATATTATTGTTGGTGTTTTACGTAATAGAACATTAAACAAATTTGGGCGGCACTGCACGACCGTGCTCTATGTACGAATCGCGCCTGGTATTTTGGGACATACTCTTTGTGGTCCACACGATGACTGAAGGGTAAAAAATGATCTATCTAAAGAAGGCCAGATACAGGTGTGAAATTTGTGCTGCAAAATTTAACTGACTGTGGACTGGCTGCATACTAAAGGGTATAATTTTGAGGATTCTTTTACTTTTAGCTTAGTTTTTAGTAATAGTTTTATAGCACTTGCAACACAATAAGCTCATATTGTGTCCCTGCCGGTCAATATCAGCCATATGAAGGAAATGTCAAAACTGAGTGAACATAATTTTTTTTAAAACTACTACCTTTTCCCTACCATCTAAAACAAGAATGAAGTAAATATGACACTATTTGACGAAAATACAGAACTTTTAATTGTGCAATTTGAGGAAACACGAAATGGAGAAAATGGCCTCCAAAGTTGAGCAATATGTTTCCATAACAATGGAGGTTTTAGAATTCAGATAGAGACTTGAAATTTAGCAGTTATCTTGGCTATGCCAGTACAAGGTAACATACAAAAGTAGAAAACTATTCGTTCTCAGAGAAAAAACGTATGGACCAAACAAAATTTTAACGAAAATGTACTTCGCGTCAAATGCAACAACAGAATATTAGCATATATATATATATATATATATATATATATATATATATATATATATATATATATATATATATATATATATTAATCTGTTTCGAATAAAAATGAAAGGCATGTGTCTCCTGAGAATTTTGGTACCATACTTTTACCTCTCATTCAATGTTTAAGAGAATGGCAGCTGTTTCAATTTAACATTATAATAATAAAATATTGCTGAAGTCGTTACTATGTAACTGGCTGCAACCCCACGACGTTTGACAGATAGTAAAAGTAAAAGAGTACCAAGTGCACCAAACATCTCTACATTAAAGGAGTACAATCACTATGCCATAAAAATGAAGCCTGATATTTTTCAAGACTGTGAGATCATTACAAATCAGTATTTTATTACGTCAAACACAATGATCTGTCGTTTATATAAAATTCAATAAAAACACCGAGCGTTGTCTCGGCCAGCGCCGCACCAGCCTTCGCGGTGAGCGAGCGGGCTCAATACTGTAGTATACTGAGTGCTTCCGGTAGTTTCACAGAAGGATTCATGCCAAATAATTCCAAGCCGATGACTTTATTCTAATAGAAAACGAACTGTTCTTTCTATTGTAACCTTTTTTAGCCGGTATTTTACACATTTCGTGTTAAAAATGATCTTTGAAAACTTTGACTGTTTTTCCAAGGTTTTCTATCTAAACGCCAAAGGCCAAAAATAATAATCACGGGAAACCAGGCTGAAAGATGTATTGTTCTCCGCCAATGAAAAGACGGTATTTAATCATATATAAGGGATCCAGTAATAAATTCAAGGGAAACTGTAAAGTAGGCCTAATCTATGAGTCTGGTGCACTGTTTATTTCCTTTTACTATCTCCCCTAGTGATGATTTTGTTTCAACATGACCTCTAGGTCTTACTCGATAAAAAATCGAATCAATTTTCTTTCTCTAGCGCTAGCTATGTTGACTGGCAGCTCTGTGTTGGCGATCAGAAATTAAAGGGCTCTGGGCTAACTCGCCCGCTGTGTTTCCCCCCACCCCACCACACCCTGTGGTGCATTCTGTCTGCTTGCGCACGTCACACATTCGCTCCATCCATCACATTGCTGTGACCTCTCCATCCCCACATTGGAGAAGTGAGAGGCATGATAGGCCTTGATAATCTAATCTAGGCTTACACTGGCCTATCACTATCACGCGATGCATTCTGTTTGTCTGCACAAGCCACACCCTCCCTACTCAGTCGCCCCGGCCTTCATTGTTGACACACATTGGCTCTCCCATTCTTTGTTTCGCTAGATCACCAACCAGTTTCTCAACCTGCGAGGTTTTACGCTATGTATAATTGGCCTATGCACTGTGCACAGCAGCATCAATAATCCGCTATAACCGACTCGCATGTTTGTCTGATAGCGCTATAGCAGTATTTTATTTACAAAGGTAAAGAAGAGAAAAAAAACGGGGTTTTCGAACTGTGTCTTTATAACAGACTTCTCGTTTTTTCCGGACTCGTTATAAGTGGGCTCCACTGTATAACGAAGAAAATCTAAACTTTTTCAAAGTGTTCAGCACTTGGTGTTTTATAGCAAAAGAGCAAAGAAACAGAGATCTGAAATACCCCCACATTTTTACCGAAACCACGCGCTCGGAAGGCCGCGAGTCGGCTTACGTGCCGTGTTTACACTACCTGATAAACGTTTGCAATAGCACCATAAACACACGAACGTACACACACACACACACACACACACACACACACACACACACACACACACACATACACACACACACACACACACATACACACACACACACACACACACACACACACACACACACACACACATACACACACACCAACACACATGCGCCTAGACCGCCTCGGTGGCCTCTTACTCTTGGTAAGGAGTCCGCTGTGAGAGATCTAGAGGAAGGTTAATTAATCTTTTAAAAGCTCTAAAACACAATAAAAACGAATTTTTAAAGTCAATCCAAGTGTAAAACTGAAAGATCAACAGACGATAGCAGCAGCCAGCATTGCTCGCCCACACAGTCAGCTGTTTTTACGTAAATTAGCTTGAAGTGAGCTAGACGTTACCGTTTTTACTCCGTTTTACCAATCACTGTTGTTTACATTTCAGACCATTCATGCTCGGAAAAGGGGTCAAAATCTAAAAATAGTTGCGAATGAAGAACGTTGGAGCAAAGATTTTCCACTAGTG
>NW_004797552.1:736724-766233 GCF_000002075.1 Aplysia californica
AAGGGGGTTGGGTTGTTGGGGAGGGGGGGGTGTAGGTGGGCTCCAAACAGGCAGTCAGCGGTGCGGCGTTGTGATTGGCCAGTCCAGTGATGAGTGAGGTGGGGCAGGTGGCAGAGAGAGATGGTACTTTAAGGAGAGACGCGTTAGGTTAGGCCTAGATCTACGTTTTTCAAGGCCTCCGCACAACCCACTCGCTTCACATACAGGTTCCAAGAGACCTTGTGGGTACTGTGGTCGCCTCCCTAGCCACAAACGAGACGCCTGCCCTGCCAAGTCTGCAGTCTGTGGTTCCTGTGGCAAGAGAGGCCTCTATAAATTATAAAGCAGTTTGCCGTAGTCACCCCAAAGTTCAGGAAGTCACAGTCACAGTGAACTCCTACCCCGGAGCTGAGGCCCGAGACTTTTTAAGTTCCATCACTGTGAACCAAGTTGACAGCCCAGACGAGTGGTGTACAATGTGCAATCATCAAGCTGAACTCCATCCCAACAAAGTTCAAGCTTGATATACTGGTGGTGAGGTCTCTGTCATGGGAGACAGAAGTGTGGACACAAGTCAGCCTCTCAATAGCTGCAATAACATTCTAGTAAAAGCCCCTGGTTGCACAACTCTGTATACTCTTGGCGCCAAATTTGAGACTGGTCTAAGTTCAAAGAAAAATCCATGAAAGAGACAATGGTTGTTGTGAAAGACCAACCATTTACATGCCCATGCCAGTGGCGTCGTTTGGGTTGCAGACAAGGTGGTGCATAATTGGAAAGTGAGCAAATGGGCAATAGGCTTACTACTAGCAAACTACTATTAAATTGTAATGAGCGGTTAGCGGGCGTTCTGGTGTGGTCTGTTCTTTCTACATGTATTGCTTTCTGCGAGTCTCTCTGTGTGTGTGTGTGTGTGGTGTGTGTGTTTGGTGACCAAACCTTGTCAGTGTCGGATCGTTCAGTAAAAAGCAGACAATGGAAACAGTACCGTACAATTTCTTTTTGGACAAGCTCACCATAAGCCATGCATACTTAACATACCACGTACAGGAAAAAGAGCGAACACTGTTCTTGAGCTCAAAATCCCGCGGCTGATGAGGACCAAGCTCTTTTATGCGCACTTTCTCTTCTAACTGTAGCCTGCTGAATGGCGCAAGAAGCAAAGCGTCAACGTGATTCATCTAGATTTCTCTAGATAAAGTCAGTTAGAATCTGCAAGATATCCCGTAATTTATACAAAGGGTCAACGTGATTCATCTAGATTTCTCTAGAGAAAGTCAGTTAGAATCTGCAAGGTATCCCGTAATCTACATCTATCGATATTTACAACTGTTTCTAGATGAAAACGCATAAAAGTATAAAAGCTGCAACGAGGTTGCAAACAGACTGAAGTCGCTTTCAACCAGGTCGCGATAACTAAGTAAAAGCATTTAGCGGCCCCAAAAGAGAAGGATTTTTCTACTTTCTCTCCATCTCACGCGAAGCGCAAGGCCCATCCTCGATTCCTAACACATTGTATTGCTAGTAATGCTAGATCTAGTGTGCCTCTTAATATGGGCCCCAAAGCCAAGAGAATGGGCGAGGGTCAACCTGCGGTAGGGATGGGAGGGGGTGGGTGGGAACGCGATGCGAGCTGTGTGAAACTGGATGAACTCTTGATGGGTAGGTCTAGATCGAAACCTTCACTTTTTTTCAATGTTCTTTTTTTCCCCTGATCAGAAAATCCAAGCTCCTGACTTTACTTTATGTAGATCTAGGCCTAGACGTGAGAGGGTATGTTTCCACACGAGAAGTTTCCGTTAAAAAATATTTAAAAGTGCAGAAATGACGGTCAGAACACAGCTCTAACACGCGCACACTGATGCTGTCTGAGATTTTTGTCTTCAGGGGAACAATCGTTTTAATTACTGGTATTGGTACATCGTGTAATACAATAACTTGTCTCATTTCTTTACTATAGCCTAAGTCACGTTCAACGACAGGTCGGACCCAACGAGGACAACAAGCCGGCCCCGGCAACCTCGTTGAATGCGACAGCCACTGTACCAGTATCTCTTCAATAAACTTTTTTTTATATTAATGTATAAGACATATAGTAATAATGTTAAAAATAATGATAATGCTAATAATAATAATTTATAATAATAATATTAATACTGCTACCTAGATCTAGATCTAGATCTACTATTATTAATAACAATAATAACTTTAATAGTAAAAATTTAAAAAGTAATATTAGTAGTAATAATAATAATACAATGACAATAATAATGATGATGATGATGATGATGATGATGATAATAATAATAATAATAATAATAATAATAATAATAATAATAATAATAATAATAATTTCATCGAATGCAACTGTTGGAAGCTGGTAGGTAGGCCTAGATCTACATACTATACTGCTTAAACTGTCTTAATGCTCTTCATACTTGTTTGATCGTTCGGGTGAGAATAGAGGTGGCCGAAAGAAAACGGACGCAATGTTAATATTTATTTTCCTAGGATCTACAGTTATAATATTATAAAGATCTATAGAATCTATGCTTAAACGTATTGTGCAGAATCAAATTTGGAACATGTAGTCAGACTTTTCCCTCTTCATGGCACTGTTTATTCGTTTATATAGAATCTAGATTTAGAGTCTAGAGTAGTAAATACTGTGATAAAGATGGCTGACATTTCCTACACAAGTAAACAAATGGACGCCAACTGTGAGGAAGACACAACAATAACAATGTATAGACTTAACTCTGGAAATGATAATGGCTCTGGATGTGTGAAAACTTGTGATTTATTTGTTCCTTGTTCTTCTGGAGAAGGTGTGAATCTTGGGATTGATAGCATAGTTGTTAAAAGTGAACTTACGTCTAGTTCTGGGACTAGATCAAGATGTAGATCTAGTACGGGTACTCTTTGTACTAACAGTTTAAGGGAAGATGTAAAACATGACATTATAGGCAGGGAAAGTGAATCTGTGGGTGTTGATGAGGAACACCTGTCAGTAAAAGAAGAGCCCAGTTTTGAATGTCCGTGTAACGCCAAGGCCGAGACAAATGACAAACTGAATGTTGAAAGTGAAAGTAGCCTGACTCTCAGACACAGTGTAGTAAAAGATGAGCCTATCTGTACAGAGGAGGAAGACGTGAAACCTGTCATTAAACCAGAGTGCCTCGCAGATATCTGTGCGGTGAAAACTGAACCACTATTTGGACATTTTCCTGACTTTGGTGATGAAGTGAAACCAAAAATGGAAAATTTTGTGAAAGAAGAAGTGTCAGAATGGGAAGGTCCAGACGTTGTAGAGGTAGGAAAGACAGAAGGACAAGTGGGAGATGTGGAGGATACGTGTACTGAGCCCGTGTTTGTTGAGGATCGCATGAGTCAGGCTGGAGGACTACAGCTGAAAATCTCCAATGTGAGGAGCTTGTGTATGGAGCAGAGTGCCAGCCCCGACACTGATGTTGTTGCTTCCAGTAGTCCAACTTCAACTTTCTGTGCCGATCCAGTCACAAGTTCAGGATCTGTTGTCAGGACCAGCTGGGATCACGGTGAAAGTTCTGGTACGTAAAATCCTTCTGTGTGTGGACTTTTCGATACGATGTGTTTTGCCTTTCTTGATGTGGTTTGTCAAGTTGTTAAAAAATCAGCAATTCCATGACATGCCAGGTACATTTGTATCATGCAGTTATACTGGCATGACAAATTCATTGGGCCCGACGTACATCATTGAATCTCAGTGTTTATTGATTTATTTTAAATAATAAAAAATATGTTATTCCACAAAGAAATGTTGTAAAGTGATTCAAAGTAAATCTGCTTTTATTGGATCAGAAAAAGCTGTAGCGGCAATGGAATTTTCTGTTGAAAGAATTAAAATCAGAAAAATTTATCACAGCTCAAATTCATTCAAAATGTAGAAAATTTCACACGGCTTAAAAAAACAAGCAAAAAGCAGGACTTGGAACGGTCAGACAATTTACGTAATAATGCAAAATATCATGAAGTGGTTGGGTCTTACCTTGGATTTTGTTGAATCTGAGAGTCCTTTATAGCTCAATGTGAGCAACGAGTTGTGGCTCAATGCTTAGCACACACCAACATCTGTTTCCACCGACAAGTGCTTAGTTCATTATAATAGATTTACATCTATCATGTCTAGACTTCCCTTTCATTGTTCAGTAGTGGGGGGGGGAATATGATTGTGACACACATGTATCTCTGTCGACTTTCAACGGGCCAGAGGTACACACTAAAGACAGCGCACAGCACTCACTCGGCAGCTGATTGATAATCTCTTCCTGAACTTTCTCATGTACGTCTCTGTGAGATCTGCGGTTTTCTAGTGTTTGTCCTGCCTTAACATCTAGCTTCTGATCCTGCAGAAATGTTCCAGAAAGTTCTGCTGGAGCAGTACCTGTTGCAATTGGTTATTTCTTGTTTTACCCCTGCATGGCAATCGCGCTAGACAGATCTAGATGAGTCAAGATTGGCCACAGTTTAATTGTCTCAAGCAGGGTTGGGTTGATTTAGATCAGGTCGATTTAAATCAGTTAATTTTTTATATTTAAATCAACTTGATTTTTAAAATAAAAATCAGTGATTTAAATCACTTTAAAAAAATATTTTTATTCAGTTTTTACATTAATATTTAAACATTCAGAATGCCTTTCCTTGGTTTTATAAAAACAAATACAAGGTTTAGTAGACTAATAATCATGCTTAAAAGTCTGCTTTTTCCCCCTGTCACTTTAAAATTATAATTGAAATTAGCATATCTTTTTTTTTAGACAAATACAAGTGCGCGCGCGCGCACACACACACACACACACACACACACACACACACACACACACACACACACACAGACTAAGGAAATGTCTTGATTTGTAAATTAACTGTAAACTTAATTATTTATTGAATGTCAGATCAAATCAATTGTGACTGAGGAGAATAAAAACATTAACAAATAAATCACAAACAATGTAACAAAAATAATAATTCTGGTTTTATTGCAAGGTACAAAATGGCAACTGAAGGAATTTTGAAAGTAAATCACTTTCATACAATATATTTTAAACAGTATTACAATAACTAAAAGTTTAGATCTTGTTGAAATTTCCCATTGAGCTGTTTGGGGTTGAAGGTTTTGAAAAGAAACACAATAATACAATATGTAATTTACTTTTTTTTTCATAATTGAAATTAGCATTTTCTTTTTTTTTTTTTCAGACAAACACAAATGCGCGCATACACACGACATGTACACACACTGTAATGAAATGCAAGTTTATCTATGCATAATTACCCCCCTTCCTGTTAGACTGACATTTTCTTTATTTAATTTTTTTGTCTGTAACCTTGAATAATTCACTAATATAGCAGATTTTAAAGGCTTTCTTTTGAAGTTGCTTAAATTTTAATCATTAGTTAAAATGAATAAAGACAATGCATTTTGCTCTACTAAAAGAACATACTTTTAGCCACTTAAGATTCCAAACTGTGTTGACATTAAAAACATGACATATTCTTCCACAAACTGACAGACGTGCAAGGACTTCGCTTCGCTCTGTGGGCTTTCCGTCCTTCTCCGGTGGAGAGCCTCCAGGCCGAGGCAAACATACCACCACTCTCACTCAGACGCACACAACTCTCACGACAATACGCAATTAAACAGAGCTCAACACCAGAGAACCCGGCACACGACTGCATTTTCCAAACAAACCAAGACACCGTAAACAAATTCAAAAACAACGAAAAATTCATCAAACCCTTCGGCCACAGAGTCCTTGAGGACCTCAAAAACTTACACTTTTCCCTAACAAGACATCCAACAATTCCTTTTCCCCGACCTCCCTCCATGGCACCTCACCAAGGCAGAAGTAGACTTACAGCTGACCACACACAACAAAGAAAGCACGAACTCCAAAACATTTAAAGCAGAATACAAAAAAACCTATAGGAAAATACCCCGGTGCGGAGCTTATCTTCACAGATGGCTCCTAATCGGACTCTTCTGTGGGCGCCGCAGCCCTATCCTCAAACAGTACACAGCAGAGGAGACTACATCGCGAAAATCCATTTTTTTCTTCAGAGGCCACTGCCATTGACATGGCACTGGACTCCATAGAAAATTCTCCTAACAAATCTTTCCTTTTATCCGATCTGACTCTCTGTCTTGCATCACCTCACTTACTAACTACACACTCTTTCACCCAAAAATAGTTAGATTACAACAAAAAATGTACGCTCTAGCTGAAACCGGGAAAAATATCGTGTTCACATGGCTACCTAGCCATGTGGGCATCCAAGGAAATGAGCAGGTGGACCTCCTGGCGAAGAAATGCTTGTGCCTTCTGTTGGGACCAACGACGAACACTCTCCCACAGACTGACTTTAAGAATAAATTCAAGAACTACACTTCCAGTCTGTGGGAGACCCATTTCATTGGAAAAAATCAAGTTAACAATAACTTTACAGCATTTTTATGTATCGACATCAAATCCATTTTCCAAAGTATGTCGATAAAAGCGGATTGTACTGTACGTTGAATAAATTTGCTTAGATAACTTGTTCACAAATTCATAATTTTGTCTTCTTCCAGATGGTTCATCTTACTGTCAGTAGATAACTTGTCCGTTACTTGTCTTCTTTCAGATGTCTCGACTTCCCCTCATAGGCCACTGACTTCCTGTCACTCAGTACAACAGACAAGTGATATGCAGGGAAGACAAGGTCAAAGTTCAAGCTGCAGATTTCAGACAGGACAAAGGGTCTATGAAGAGAATGTTGGCAGTGTCCGAAAAGAAACCTCTTCTGGTGACATCGGTGATGTGGAGAGAGTCTGTGACCTCCATCAGAACATAGCAGGTGACAAGCAGATGGACAACAGAAATCTCTACCATGGTCGGGAAAAACCTCATGAGTGTAAAGTCAGTGGTGAAATGTTTTCAGAAGTAGGTAACTTACAGACACACGAAAAAAAACACACAAGAGATAGGCCTCACCAATCTGAAGTTTGTGGTGCTGCATTTACCAAGAGCAGACGTCTACAGGATCACAAAGGAACACACACAGGAGAAAAACCTTACAAGTGTGAAGTTTGTGGTGCCACGTTTACACGTGGTAGCAATCTGCAGAGTCACAAAAGATCACACACAGGAGAAAGACCTTACAAGTGTGAAGTTTGTGGTGCCACGTTTACACTTGGTAACAGTCTAAAACGTCACAAAAGAACACACACAGGAGAAAAACCTTACAAGTGTGAAGTTTGTGGTGCCACTTTTTCACTTGGTGACAGTCTAAAACGTCACAAAAGAACACACACTGGAGAAAAACCTTACAAGTGTGAAGTTTGTGGTTCCACATTTACATGCGGCAGAAATCTACAGGATCACGAAAGAATACACACAGGAGAAAAACCTTACAAGTGTGAAGTTTGTGGTGCCATGTTTACATGTGGCAGAAATCTACAGATTCACAAAAGAACACATTCAGGAGAAAAACTTTACAAGTGTGAAGTTTGTGGTGCCTCTTTTAAACGGAGCGGACATCTACAGAGTCACAAAAGAACACACACAGGAGAAAAACCTTACAAGTGTGAAGTTTGTAGTGCTACGTTTACACAGAACGCACATCTACAGCGTCACAAAAGAACACACACAGGAGAAAAACCTTACAAGTGTGAAGTTTGTGGTGCCTCTTTTAAACGGAGCGGACATCTACAGAGTCACAAAAAAACACACACAGGAGAAAAACATTACAAGTGTGAAGTTTGTGGTGCTATGTTTACACAGAACGCAAATCTACAGCGTCACAAAAGAACACACACAGGAGAAAAACCTTACAAGTGTGAAGTTTGTGGTGTCGCTTTTTCACTTGGTGACAGTCTAAAACATCACAAAAGAACACACACAGGAGAAAAACCTTACAAGTGTGAAGTTTGTGGTGCCACGTTTACACGTGGTAGCAGTCTACTGATTCACAAAAGAACACATTCAGGAGAAAAACCTTACAAGTGTGAAGTTTGTGATGTCACTTTTACACAGAGCGCACATCTACAGCGTCACAAAAGAACACACACAGGAGAAAGACTTTACACAGTGTGAAATTTGTGGTGCCAGGTTTGCATAAAGAGACCATCTATGGAGATGCGAAAGAACACTCGTGAGAAAAAAAATGTATCAAGTATTTTGGGACATACTCTTTGTGGTCCACACGATGACTGAAGGGTAAAAAATGATCTATCTAAAGAAGGCCAGATACAGGTGTGAAATTTGTGCTGCAAAATTTAACTAACTGTGGACTGGCTGCAGGCTAAAGGACATAATTTTGAGGATTCTACTTCTTTTAGTTTAGTTTTTAGTAATAGTAGCTTGATTGATTGAGTGGGTGTTTTACGGCACTATTGACCCAACTTTGGTCATTTAAGCGTCATAATAGTAGCTTTATAGCACTTGCAGCTCAATAAGGTCATATGATAAGTGTCGAAGATTAGAAGTGTTGCAAAAGAGCGCCTAGCGACATACACAAAAAATGGAGAGAGATCAGGACACAACAGATGTTCTACAGAAAAGAAGGAGCAAACTACACTAGAGCACCCGCGAACCACCCATGAATCTGACTGAAATTTGAGTTAGTCTTTGTATTGGATGGCGTAGGGTGTAGCGAGGCAAAATGAGACTTGCTGGAGAAATACAATGGAGTCCGCTTAATTGGGACCAGAAGAAAGTGTTCACGTTATCGGAAGAGAACTAAGTCTCTATCTTTCGCCTGCGAACACTACACATCCCACTGAATTCCTACCTAAATAGGATCCGCAAGGATACCCCACCCGACTGCCCGTTGTGTGACTCCCAGGATGAAACAGTATCACACCACCTCTTTACCTGCCCTGCACTTAGCGACCTGCGTAGTACTGTCTCTTACTGTGAAAAGAGCGAAAAAAATTTACTACGAAAACAGCTGTTTAATTTCGCGAAGTGCACAAAAAATTATCCATTTCCGGTAACTGGCCAAGCCGGCCTAGCCTTGTGTTTTGAACAGTGCCTTCCGGTGCTGGCTGCGTACTTCTCTAGGTCTAGATATCGACATGTCTGCCAAGTGAAGATGGATAGATTTTTGAAGAATATTAAGACGGCGACCAAGACATCGGCAAGTGAACGTCAATGACAATTTGTGGACAAAACACAGGTTTCTGGTGGCAAATTGTTCTGCAAGGCGTGCAACGTGATCCTGGACCACACCAGAAAGTCATCTGTTGACAACCACATGGCTTCGTTGAAACATGCTAAGAGGAACACCGAGCAAGAGGCGACAGGACAGCCTCCTAAGCGACAGGCTACCTTGAGTATGGCCGTATGTCGGCCAGTTAAATCGACTATTGCTAGTGAAGGTAAGAAATTTAGATCTAGATCTAGATTCTACTCTTTAGTTTTTGATTTAAGAATGTTATAAATACTAACATCAAGATATAATTATTAAGAAAAGATCTATTGCTATCTAGATCTACATCTAGATTAGAAAGATTTGCCCCCGGAGGAGCATCCCAATATTTGTTAGCATGGAAGATATAGATATAGTCTAGATTTAAGTGATTTACGGCGCTCGCAAAACTGCATAATAAGGTTATAGCCTAATATGAGCGGGCGAAACACAAGTTGATTTTATTCACAACAATTCTCGGCACAGCTAGAAATTCTTCTGAGCAGGTAAGCAAGGATTATGTTGGAACTGCTACTCAGCTGACAATCAACTGTTGACAACCACAAGTCAGTTCTAGTTGGACTCCTATTGAAAACATCAGTCTGAGGAAATGATGACAAAGTACCAACTTACGCCAAATTTATTTGATGGCTGCTCTTACTGGCCCACATGGGCAAATAAGCTGGGGCTTATTGGCCCACATGGGCCATTTAATGCGTTGTTTTTCAATGTATTTCATACATGGCATTGTCCCAACTTGTTCTCTAACTTCTTACCTATTGTTTATCTTTTTATTTTTAGCATTAGATTGTAAAGCTATACATTCTCAATTTAAAATATGTGATTGATGGACTATAATTTGTTGAGCTATTTTTGAAGATGAAAAGCGTTCTTTCTCTAGATATCTAGATTAGCTTTAATAGTTTTTGATTATCAAGATTAAATAAGAAATAATCAATACGGCTATTACTATTAGCATTCTGTACCCTTAATAACACAAATGAGTTTTTGTTATCTGTTGGGATCTTGTTGGTTTGGGAGTCATTCAAGATCTAGATCTATACTTCCCTAATATTATAGTAGTTAAATTGACTTACTTTCAGGTGTAAAATATAATATTAACTTAAGCCTTAGAGAAGTGTATAATTATAACATAAAATAATTTCTCTGATATTTAACCCTAACTCTGGCAAGTGGTTTCAACAGGAATGGCAGGGCTAATCAGCCAAAACGTGCACATGCTTTACAAATCAAATTTATGGACTTGCATCAAATAAAAACCCTACAAAAGTATATATTTTCTGAAAGATAATTGAATGAACTTTTATATTTTGCCATTGAACATATGATTTTATTTTATTTTTAAGGGGTTATGTAACTTTGAAATCCAAGATGGCTGACATAAAAAATTTACATGCTCATTAGCATATTCACCAATCTAATGTCTTTCTTGTTATAAAAAATGTGAGATGGCAGAAATATGGGTTTTTCAATTACCTTTCAGAAAATGTATAGTTTTATAAGTTTGAGAAGAACAGGTAATGAGTTATGACTGTTTCAATTTGTCAGGTGGTCTGTTTCGAGCGCAGCTGATACGCGCTAATTTCATACCATACTCAACATAAAAACACTCTAAGTACAACCATGTGGTTTTCAGCAATCTGCTGGTAGTCTGTAATAATTAGTATAGCAAAAGGAACCTACTTTACTCTCTATAGCTCTCCTTTTTCTGCCCCTATTAGACTCCCAAAGAAGTAGAATCTAGATCTAGTGTTCCATTTGAAAGAGAAGTTGGGGTAGGATGAGAACTGGTACATGTATCCCCATTGTATGTCAGATCTAATCCCACTCTTGACTGAACACCAATAAATCCACCACTAACAGTGTCTGAATTACTTTCCCTAGTCAATTCACTTTCAAATGTATCCAAAAAAGATCGATTTTTGGCCATTTTAGACCCACACAAGTGATAGATCTACACTGGCATTAGTGGCTTGTGGCCTGATCAACAAGCTTTCAAAACATCCCTCTGTTTTGAAAGCAAAATACTCTTCTCCTAAGCCAGAATGGTAGAAATATTCTGATTGGTTGGAGGTTAGCCTTTTAGCCAATCAGAAATCACTTTAGGAAGCCCCAAATATTTAGTTGGAAGGCAGAAGCAGCAGTTTACTATATGGTCCTATGAGATCGGCCCTGCCACTTTCATGGCAGGAAATGGGCCGATCTAATCGGCCCTTGCCAGAGTTAGGGTTAATGTTAATTTTGCTGTTTATTGTCATTTAAAATTATCCTTTGTGGATTGGGGGGGCCCCCGGCCAAACACAGGGGAGATAACTCGCAATTTTGTGGGCAAATAATAAATGTTCTAGGGGAAATTTTATATGCCCCTGTGGGCCAATAAGCACTCCGTTATTTGATAGTGTTTTTCTAGAATGCTGCCGGCCAAAGGCAAAGCGACGTAAGAGCTCTCTGTGTCCGAAGTGAAAGCGATGCAACTGTACTATTTTGTTTTTCTTGATTGTAGTGGAATATCATGATTTGCTCTGGCTTTTTTTTAAAAACAAGTGGTGATTAGGATCAATAACTGCAACTCATACATCTGTTTTGTTAATACTCCACAGAGAGGAATGAGCTGTGCCAGGAGTGGGTGTCCATGCTAGCAGCAGCCAGCATCCCAATTAGTAAAACTGATCACCCTGCGGTTCGTCAGTTTCTCCAGAAGCGGGTGCCAAATGGAGGAAGCACACCACAAACACACCGGCCCCAAGCATGCTACCTTCAGAGGGAGACGAAAGTCATTGGCTTATGATATTTACATTCTACTGGAATGGAGCAAATCTTGAGAGATGCAAAAATTGGAAGGTTTAGATCTATACTCTCAAAACAGTGCGCACGGTTAGTGAACGGAAACCTCTTTTTATAAAATTACACAGAGTCAGAAGCGTTGGCCAACAAAAGCGACCAGCGAAATATATAGAAGTTTAACTTTTTGCAGCAAAACTCTCCCAAAACTGAAAAAAACGAAGGGCGTCATGATCTGGAGAATATTTTAAAGAATCTTTTTGCGAAAACCGCATGTCGATCGATGCAGCCATTAATTTCTGGAGACCCCCGAAATCTGGGTTAGTCCGCTTCTCCTTAAAACTATTAAAAGCGACCAGTTGTCTGCTCTCTCTCTCTCTCTCTCTCTCTCTCTGTCTCTCTCTGTCTCTCTCTCTCTCTCTCTCTCTGCAACATAAAAAAGTTCTTCGGTGCTTATATGACCTAATAGTGTTGCAAGCGCCGTAAAACTACAGCAAAACAAACAAAACAGTTGTTTTTTATTGTGTTCATGCTTTTCATTGTGTTTGTATTTGTCTTGTTTCCCTTTCGGGTCTATACATTCATTAAAATCTCATGACTTTGTTGTTTTCTTTTGTCTGCTTCCAGGTTTGGACTTACCCTCAGGACCTGAAGTTCACATTTCATGGAGGCTGCGTCACTCAAATTCAAGCTATTTTGATAATGACTTTACAAGCAGGGACGAAATAGGACTTCTTGACAAATTTCGCCAAGCGTATACTCTTGTCGATGAGAAGCTTGATAGGTACATGTGTCAGAGGGACTACCAGCGATTTTGTTTCTTGAGCGTGTCCAGTTTTTTAATCCATCTAAAGTTATTTTTATGTCTTCTGATATTTCATGCGTGAGACAGGTGTCCCTGGTTTAAGCGATGTGCCAGCATCAGAGCTGTTCAGATACACTAACGACCTTGCACCGAAAGCCGTGAAGAGTGCCTCAGCCTCTGGTGTTGACTGCGAGCTATTTTGGAAGTCGAGTCAGTTCGACCTGCCTCATCTTTGGAAGTCAGCACTGCACTATATGTTTGCTACTACTGCTGTTCACAGTGCTGATGCCGAACGCAGCTTTTCATTGTACAAATTGATCCTCAGCGAAAGGCGTCGCAGCTTATCTGAGGAATCCATCAAAAGGCTCCTCTTTCTTTACCACCACAAGTTTGTTGGTCGTGATTTTTTTGACGAATTTTCTGTTCTTGAATATTTTCTTATAATTTCAAATCCCCCAAGTATGATGCTGTGCCCTTTCAATGTTGTAATTTTTAATTAATTAATTAATTTGTTTAAAGTAGGCCTACTATTACTAAGATTGTTCTTTGGTAAGCTTGTCTATTTTCACAGTCACAACTATAGCCTATAAGCCTATGCATTGTCTGTTTTGTGATGGTTTTTTTATCAGCTTGTCTATCAGCACATCTCCACTGCTGCTATGTGCAATTTGCTTTTTTCGTTTGTCAGATAATCTGTCAGCACCTCTGCACAGCAGAATATAGAGTAGATATACTTTGTATGTATGTAGTATAGGGTTTTACGGCGCTTGCAACTGCTAAGGTCATATGAGCGCGCGTAGATATAATATATACTTTGCCTTTTTTTTTTGGTGTGTTGGCCTGGTCCAGATGTCTTCTTTTTTTTTTTTTTTACATTTTTCTTTCCTCTGTACAGCTGAAAGTTACAGAGATTATATTTTTAGTTGGTTTTTCTGACTGATGTGCATTGTTTTTTTTCCAAATACACAAAATAATTGCCGATATTGATGTGATCTGTTTTCAATTCTTCTGTACATGTACTGTGGTGTATTTAGTTGTTTTTGGTTGTGGCAGGGGGTTAGGCCTAGCCTATTGTATTGTTTGGCTGAAAGTGTGGGAGTGAGTAAAGTGTGAGTCTGTGTTCAGTTGTATTGTTTGTAAGTTGATAAAAGTCTGAGTTACTACTGGTGGGATTTGGAGAGGAGAGAGTTGTATCAAGGCAGAGGAGGCCTGCTGACAGTATAGGTTGTGAAGAAGGCTAGTTAGAGCCTCGGTTCAGTTGTGCGTGAAGTGTGAGATTCCAATCCAATGCATCAGGGCCCCAAAGCTGCGGAAGGAATCACAATACAGAGTAGAGGAACAGGTTTGGCTAATTCCTGTTATAGTGGCATGTAACAGAAGGTTAGTAGTGTAAAATCTTTGTTTTATGTTCCAAGTAACAACATGTACACAAAATGGGAAAATTGTGGATAAAAAAGTGCAAAACATGTCGTGAATGGCATTACGGTCTCTCGCATAATTTTTGCATAATTTTGCATTTTTCATGCATAATTTGGCCATCTAAATTCACATAATCCAATGGGGACAGGTAGTACCTACCTACCTACCTACCTACCTGCCTGCCTGCCTGCCTACCTACCTACCTACCTGCCTACCTGCCTACCTACCTACCTACCTGCCTGCCTCCCCAGACATCGGAAATACTCTATACAGCGACAAAACAAAACTGATAAAAACCTGTAAATTCTTTGCCATATCCACAGGTAGAACTCAAATGGCCGCTGGATCGGAAAAGTAAAGTAAAGTAAATAAAGTAGCGGAGGTTCAGTTGAACCATTTTAGTAGGGTGGAGGCCTGGAAACAGTAGCTCCGTGCAGTGGTGGGTGTAGGGTGGAGGTGACATCACAGTGAGCGACCCTAGACTAGATTCTTTCTGATTGCCATCGCCAACGCCGAGCTGGGATTGTCTTCCCATGCCCAAGGTAAAGAATTTTATTTTCACGGCATGGCGACTGTGACATGGTTGGTCCGTTCTACGCTTTCTCTCATTTTGGGCGTTCACTTTATGATTTATCCCATTTCCCCGGTTCATTTTATCCACTATTTTTTAAACGTTTACTTAAACAAATAGCGTTTCAATCAGGACCACAGAATATCGTTCACTTTAACTGATTGTTCAAATAAAGCGTGTTCACTTTTAGCGGACTCCACTGTATGGACATGATGGAATCGGGTGCTCATCAATTTTTGGACATACGGCTTTATTGGTTTATCGTCTTTAGCCAGTTCATTTGTCTTGCTTTTGGTGAAAAAAAATACTAATCTGTTTTGAAAAGAAGTTGAAATATCTGGGATTGAAGGAAGTTGTAGACAAGTCTTGGAGGTAAAAATTAATGAGAAAATAGTCGCCAAAGTTGAATGACTTTATAGCTTGAGTGTCCTTGGAAACTGCAATTTTTCCTTTTTCGTGTGTGTCTCAATCAAATCCACATGAAAATGTGTTTTTTAATGGGCTAGAAAGATGTTGACCCAAAAGAGAAAGTTTGTTGTGAATAGCTCAAACTCTATGGGCAGAAAGACGTTTGTTTCTCTGATTTCATTACTTTGACTTTGACGACTGTTGGATTGCACCACGATTCCTCACATTTCTAGATGTAAAGTTTGTGGTACGGTACATGCCTGTTTATGGAGACAGGAAAGACAGAGACTTAATGAACAAGAGCATTGCAACAAGTGGAAAGGATGGTGGACAGGGTTTCTGTGTTGTAAGTATCACAGAGGCTTTCACAATGTCACATCATATATTCTACATGTAGTTGGAAGCTTTTAATTTTAAGCACATAAGGGGGCTATCCCGAAAAATGCTGCTTTGAGAAAACCGAAGGTGGTAAAGTTTTTGCCTGTTGTTCAGTTTCTTTCGAAGACAAGGAGAGTTTTCTCTATATTAACCAAACAATATATATACCCACCAATGAAACCAAACTTCTCCTGTAGGTAGGGCATTGCCCACTCTTGGTGTAGGTCAAGATTTCTGGAAACCCCCGAAATTTGGGTTAGTCGGCTTGTCCTTAAAAGCGAACATGAGTTGTCTGCTCTCTCTTTCTCTCTCATCAGGGTAGGATAGGCCTACTTAACAATAATAACATTTCAGCAACCATCAGCCCCATTGGTCGGTATCATGCTGGACTGGGGAGCGGGTGGCCCTGGTTCGAATCTAAGACTGGATGTTCTGGAACTTAGTTGTTTTAGGAAGTTTGGAAGACTCTCAGCTCATTTGGCTTAGTCCTGTCAGATAGGGACATTACATTCGGAGATCACGTCTCTTAAATACCCTAACAGTGTTCATGTAACAGTAAAGTGTATGAGTTTGAACCCATACACTTTACAGATATATATCTATCATTATCATACATATATATATATATATATATTATATATATATTAAATGTGATGTTTGTAAGGATGAGAGTGGATGACAGGATATGACATTATTATTCTTTTATTTCTATTTTGATGAATAAAAAAAACTGTTCAAAGATTGTACAGTGGGTGTCGCATTCAACGAGGTCACATTCAACGAGAGGTCGGCTCCAACGAGGCATTCCTTCATCCCCAATTTTTTCCTCTATATATCTCTTTGTAAATGTACGTCAGCTCCAACGAGATTGCAAACAGACCGAAGTCGCTTTCAACGAGATCGCGATAACCAAATAGAAGCAATTAGCGGCCCCAGAAGCGAAAAATTGTTCTCCTTTCTCTCCATCCCATCTTACGCAAAATACAAGGCCCATCCTCGATTCCGAACACATTGTATTGCTAGATCTAGAAGATCTAGTGTGCCTCCTATTCCTAATAAATGGGCCCCAAAGCCAAAAGAATGGGCGAGGGTTAGCCTACGGAAGGGGTGGGTGGGAATGCGATGCGGGCTGTGTGAAACTGGATGAACTCTGGATGGGTAGGTCTAGATCGAAACCTTCACTATTTTTTCCATTTTCTTTTTTTCCCCTGATCAGAAAATCCAAGCTCCTGCCTTTACTTTATGTAGATCTAGGCCTAGACGTGAGAGGGTATGTTTCCACACGAGAAGTGTTCCGGAAAAAAATATATTTAAAAATGCAGAAATGGATGCTGTTTGAGATTTTCGTCATCAGGGGGAACAGCTGTTTTAATTACTGGTATTGGTACGTCGTGTAATATACAATAACTTGTCTCCTTTCTTGTCTTTAGCCGTAGTCACGTTCAACGACAGGTCGGACCCAACGAGGAAAACAAGCCGGCCCCGGCAACCTCGTTGAACGCGACACCCACTGTACCCGTTTCTCTTCAATAAACTTTTATTAATGTATAACAATGATAATAATAATGTTAAAAATAATGATAATGCTAATAATAATTTATAATGATGATGACGATAATAATAATAATAATAATAATTTCATCGAATGCAACTGTTGAAAGCTAGTAGGCCTAAGATCTAGGCCTACATACTATACTGCTGAAACTGTCTTAATGCTCTTCATACTTGTTTGATCGTACATAAAGAAAATGGACGCAATAATACTTATTGTCCTAATCTAGATCTAGATAATAATATTATCTAGATCTATAGAATCTATGCTTGAACGGATTGTGCAGAATCAAATTTGGAACATGTAGTCAGACTTTTCCTCTTCATGGCACTGTTTATTCGTTTATCGAAGTAATTGTGTGAGTGTACGTAGGCCCATAACATTAATAACAACATACTTAGGGCAACCCAAACAAATGGGTAACAAGGAAAGTTCAGGGAAACGTAGCTAGGGTAGTGTCATCATTGACATTGTGATTGTGTTATTTACGCAAGCGCTATTTGCAATGCCGCATTCTAAATAGCTCCCGTGCTATTTGAAACGCCAGTACTAGAATCTAGATTTCTTCTACATCTAGATCTAGATCTAGTAGCCATCGTTTCTACATAATAATATTGTAGTTCTGCTTGAATTGTGGAATCTTTCTCTGTTTCTTGATACACCTCCTATATTATATTATAGGATTTGACTCCTTTTTTATGACGTTGTCTTGTTCCGATCAATATTGGGTTGATCTATTGTTTCTGACATTTTGGAAGCTCTCTCAGTTTCTTGATAAACCTCCTATATTATGGGATTTGGGAGGACTTCCGTAACGAGCGACCACTATGAGACAGAGCAGAATTGAGGGCTTGGGGTAGGGGTAAGGTTAGGGTTAGGGTTAGGTCTAGGCCTCTTCTTTATTGTGTTTGATGGGGTGGTCGCTCGTTACGGAAGTCCTTCCTAGGATTTGACTCCTTTTTTATGACGTTGTCTTATAATTCTGATCAATATTGGGTAGATCTAGATCAGATCTAGATCTAGAACAATTGTTTCTGACATTGTTTGCACAAAAGTAGACTAGACGTAGTCTTGTTCATCTCTCATATTCATAATCATTTGAGTTTGAGCAAGTTTAAGTCGAAAGACGCTTGGATAACAATAACAAGACGGTGCAACTCGGTATCCGCAGTGTCGTCATACAATAGATATCTACCTTAAAATATTATCTTTAACTTTAAGTTAGGCCTAGAGAACGTATAGAATCTACAAGTTGTCTACGTTCCCTAAGTCTAATGTTCAGTGCTCCCAAGCGCGGCATCGAATCCCGGTCCGGGAAGGTTTTTTTTTCCCGAAGTGTATACAGACCCGGTAACCGGGAACAAAGTCACGAAGTATACAGGCCCGGTAGGGGAACTCTTTTGCGATTTCGGAAAGTTTCAGCGCCCAGACCCGGTAGTGTGTGTGTGTGTGTGTGTGTGTGTGTGTGTGTGTGTGTGTGGGTGTGAGTGAGTGAGTGAGTGAGAGAGAGAGAGAGAGAGAGGAGAGAGCAGAGGGAAGTGCTAGCAAAATGTATGACATAGTTGGCAGGAGGGAACGAGAGAAAGATAGAGTGGGAAATACGAGGGGAGAAAGAAAGACAGAGACAAAAAAAAAAAAGAGAATGCGAGCGATACACAGAGACAGAGGAAGGAGAGGGAGAGAGAGAGAGAGAGAGGGGGGGGGGGACTGCTCAATTTAAATTATGACATTGTTCTTTTCTTCAAATTGTGATTCCTCCAACTCCAAAACGGGGGAAAAACGATCGTTCATCGAAAAGACATCCGCAATCTTCATTTAGATTTAGATCTAGATTCTAGGTCTCTAGATTCTAGATCTAGATATAGGCTAGCCTCGAAACTAGATCAATGATTTATATCTGTCGGTCTAGATCTAGACCTAGGCCATAGATCTAGAAGAACCTAGTTTTACCCTGAGCCAAGAGGGCGCTGGAACTCTCCGAAATCACAAAAGAGTTCCCCTACCGGGTCTGTATACTTTGTGACTTTGTTCCCGGTTACCGGGTCTGTATACACTCCCTTTTTTTCCTTCTCCTGAGCCTAAAATAGAAAAAAATAATAATTAGACTCCCAGACCAAGGAAATCCACTATTGAACTTTAACCAGGCCCAAATTGGTAAAAGGAAAAGTATAGGCTATACTAAGGCCTACTTTGTACCGAGCTCCTCTTGGGGACAAAACCAGAATGTGCATGCTTCACCACTACATAAAAAAAACAACTACAAAACAACAAGTTGTAATTATGGGAAAAAATTGTAGGTCTGTCGAGAAGAGGACAACAACAATCAAAACAAAGCCAAAAAAGAACAAACAAAAAAAACCGTCCAGGACCGGAATCGAACCCACGCTAAAAAAATAATGGTTTGATTTCCAGCGCAGACGCGCTGTCAATTCGACCATCAGAACTTCCGATAACGAAGTGCAGATTAAGCTTGATATTTTACACACCGCGAGACGGCGTTTTATTTAGCACTGGCGCTAATCGCAACGCGGCGTTGCAAATCTAATAGGCTCTTCCGTGTTATTATTACAAAGATGGCTGACATTTCCTACACAAGTAAACAAATGGACGCCAACTGTGAGGAAGACACAACAATAACAATGTATAGACTTAACTCTGGAAATGATAATGGCTCTGGATGTGTGAAAACTTGTGATTTATTTGTTCCTTGTTCTTCTGGAGAAGGTGTGAATCTTGGGATTGATAGCATAGTTGTTAAAAGTGAACCTAACGACAACGTCTAATTCTGGGACTAGATGTAGACTCTAGATCAAGATCTAGTACTAGTACTGTTTGTACTAACAGTTTAAGGGAAGATGTAAAACATGACATTATAGGTAGGGAAAGTGAATCTGTGGGTGTTGATGAGGAACATCTGTCAGTAAAAGTAGAAGAGCCCAGTTTTGAATATCGGTGTGACGTCAAGGCGGAGAAAATGACAAACTGAACATTGAAAGTGAAAGTAGCCTGACTCTCAGACACAGTGTAGTAAAAGATGAGCCTATCTGTACAGAGGAGGAAGACGTGAAACCTGTCATTAAACCAGAGTGCCTTACAGATATCTGTACAGTGAAAACCGAACCACTATTTGGACATTTTCCTGACTTTGGTGATGAAGTGAAACAAAAAATGGAAAATTTTGTGAAAGAAGAAGTGTCAGAATGGGAAGGTCCAGACTTTGGAGAGGTAGGAAAGACAGAAGAACAAGTGGGAGATGTGGAGGATACGTGTGCTGAGCCCGTGTTTGTTGAGGATCACATGAGTCAGGCTGGAGGACTACAGCTGAAAAGCTCCAATGTGAGGAGCTTGTGTATGGAGCAGAGTGCCAGCCCCGACACTGATGTTGTTGCTTCCAGTAGTCTAACTTCAACTTTCTCTGCCGATCCAGTCACAAGTTCAGGATCTGTAGTCAGGGCCAGCTGGGATCACGGTGAAAGTTCTGGTTCGTAGAATCCTTCTGTAGTGTGTGTGGACTTTTCGATACGGTATGTTTTGCATTTCTTGATGCGGTTTGTCAAGTTGTTAAAAAATGAGCAATTCCATGACGTGCCAGGTACACATATTATCATGCAGTTATACTGGCATGACAAATTCATTGGGCCCGACATACATTATGTTAATTGAATCTGAGTGTTTATATAGACTTTTATTTTATATAATGAAGACTACCACAAAGAAATGTTGTAAAGTGTTTCAAAGTAAATCTGCTTTTATTGGATCAGAAAAAGCGGTAGCGGCAATGGAATTTGCTGTTGAAATTGATTAAAATCAGAAAAAGTTATAGCAGCTCAAATTAATTCAAAATATAGAAAGTTTCGCTCAGCATTAAAAAAAAGCAGAAAACATGACTCGGAACGGTCAGACAATTTATACATGTAGTCACAGTGAAACTTGATCTAGTGCAAAATATCATGAAGTGGTAGGGTCTTACCTTGGATTTTGTTGAATCTGAGAGTCCTTTATAGCTCAATGTGAGCAACGAGTTGTGGCACAATGCTTAGCACACACCAACATCTGTTTCCACCGACCAGTGCTCAGTTCATTATAATAGATTTACATCTATCATGTCTAGACTTCCCTTTCATTGTTCAGTAGCCGGAGTTGGGGGTGAATATGATTGGGGGGGGGGCTCTGGTGGACTAGAGGTTAAGATGTTGGCGAGAGAGAGTAGATATATAATTATATAATATTACAGACAGCCTGAGGTGGCACAGATCCTTTGAAGTTTGTCCAGACGTTTAACTTCATGGTGTATGTTTGTGGACGGGAGAAAAGCTAACTGTTTGCTGCCGCCGTTTTTATAGTCCGGACTACTCCAAATGGACAACTTGTCGACCTCATTACAAGGAAACTAAGAAGCGAATTGCTTTTGAATTCCGAAAAACCTTAAAATCTCGATTTCCGTGCATATTCGACAAATATAAAGAAGTGTTTTTTTTATATATAATCATTGGTATACATTGATTTTCTGAAAGAGCACACTTAGGATTACTTACAACAAAAAGTTTGCAACAAAATGTTGGCAATCTGCTGAGTTATTGCCCCTGAATTGTCGACAATTGTGAAAATTAACTTTTTTTAAAAATTCCCTTTTTGAGTAGATAATCTAAAAAGTTGGTGCTCTAGGTTAAAGAAAAACAGTTAATATACTGACCATTTTGTGGTAGTTATTTGCATAGCGAATAGAGAAGAAAAATAATGTTTAAAAGTCCGTTTTCTCAAAAAATTGAAAACAGCCGCACAAAGTTGACGTATATTCCCTGCTGGGTATTACACAACAAAGGAAAAGCTACACATACACAAAATTTAGATCCACAAAAAATGAGTACAATGCCGAGTTGCAGACATCCCTTAACAATGCAGTTATAGCCATTGGCTATGTGTGTACATGTTGGATTAGTGAGTGTACTCGTACAAAGAAATACTGGAGAAAAAGATCATAGCTTCTAGAAATTGACTTGCATAGGGCATATATGTAAAAGAAGTGAGTTGCTTGGGTGCTAGTTATCCAAATTTTGTACTGTAAGTCAGTTGGTGTTGCATGTAAAGTCTTACGTAGATGCTTTCTATGTCATCAGTTCAACTTCACTGCTGTCTCTTCCAGAATCTGAAATCTCATCTTCTTCATCACTGGTATCATAATAAAGGAGATGGTTTTCATCTTTTTCTTTCTCTTGTTCTGTGTCTGATCCTGGAAAAATATCAACCAATTGTTGAGGGACCAAGTCTTTGTCCCACTCCACTGATAGCACTCCACCGTCACCTCTCTTCCAACCATGATCTTGCGGATCAGGTATTAATGGTTGAGCCAGAAGTGCTTGCTTCCATATAAAATATATTTAAGTTTGATAGTTTGCGCGTAGGATGTGCGGCTTCAGGGCTTCTCTGCGTGATGGTAGCAAGCTGATGTCAAATCCATCAAAGCATTACTGTAAGCTTTGACCTTTTGCCTTATACTTTAGCCTTACGAGGTCATGACGAAGCTTGTTTGTGCTAGAGTAAGCTGACTTTCCGTACAGGTGACTAACAAACTTTTCCAGATCGGAAAACAGTTATGAAGAAACAGTTTTAGATGTTCCTAGCTCTTTGAATGAAACAGCAAACCCTGGTCGCTTGTGGAGGATGGTGAGTGGCTTCACCTTTCCTTTCTGGACAAAAGCGCTAGTAACATCACATCCAGAGAATGCATGGAGTCCAAGAATAGAATCCTGTATAAGGGTTTCCATTTTGTCACAGAGCGTCTGAATGTGTAGACATCTTCTTTTGTTCCCAACCCCTGGGTCAAAATACAAACTGCTTGTGAAATGTTGAACAAATGCAATCATCAGTAGAAAGCCATCAGTGTCTGGGGACAGAATAATGATGTCTGTGTTTGGAGTGGCAATGTTCTGATCAGAGGAGATGGCGTGCACGATCAGTAGTGTGTCTGCTTCCTCGTGGCTGGAGGATGACTGTGGAACAGGTCTTGAGTCTGTAGTTTTTCCATCACTGCTACTAAGGACAAAGCACTGTTGGTCACTTGCAAAGTAGATTTCTCTGTTCAGCAACATCATTGCGTAACAATCTTGTTGCCATTCATAACGTAAGAACTGTGTCAGTTGCTTTTTGTTTTCCTGAGTCATAAGGACCACTTGGAAAGTGAGTGATGAGGTTGTTGTCAGGCATGATGGATGGGGGCAAACTACCCGAAGAAACCTGTATACTGTCACACATGGCAGTTTCCATTTCCAAGAGAAATGAGTGGGAAACAGAATGTCCATGCCAGTTTAAGATATTGATCAGCTGAGTGTTTCCTGTTAGATGACGGACATATATATATGTATACCAATCATAATATGTTTAGGCATTTTCCACACCCCTTTTGTCTCATTGTAGCATATGTCCTGACCTGTAGAAACAACTCTCCTGTGGCATCTTGTTGACTGTGCTTTTCCATTCTTGGAGTAAAGAAAGGAAAGAAATGTTGTAAAAAGTTGTGATATTTGCAAAGTTTCTGTGTGCAGATCTGTGTCTGCTGGAGGCCAAGGTAACTTTTGACTTTCCTTGCATTCATCAAGAACTGGTCGTCGTATCACTTTTGCCGCTTCTATAACAAATCTCTCTTCAGAGGTTACAATTTCAAAGGCAACTCCAACAGCCTGTCCAGTTGGAATTTCGTCAGAGTCCACGAGATCACTTGTCCCAGAATATCTCTGCCAGAGGTTGATCCTGGACTTGAAGTGCTTCACAAGTTTTTCTTTCAACGTATATGTCTTGTAGTTCTTGTTGTAGAACTCTGGATAATTTGTTTGCAGGAAAGTGCAATAGATCTCTTTCAAAAGATTAACCCTAACAACAAGGGCCAGTGCAGTGACATGTTCTTCCTCAAACTGACGGACGTGCTGAAAAACCTTGGAGTGGGCTTCTTCCTCTGCAGCAGGAGCTTTCTTTCTTTCTTTCTTTCTTTCTTTCTTTCTTTCTTTCTTTCTTTCTTTCTTTCTTTCTTCAGCTTCTGCCTTTTCTTCTTCAAAACAGTATTTAGATGTAGAAGCTTGTGAACGTCGATCCTCCTTACGTGTGTTAGATGTAGAAGCTTGTGAACGTCGATCCTCCTTACGTGTGTTAGATGTAGAAGCTTGTGAACGTCGATCCTCCTTACGTGTGTAAGCTTTTCTACATGGTTCATGATACCATGCCTCTTGGGCAATGAGATCAACATTTTCAATTTGGCCCCGAAGTTTTGGGTCAGATTTTCTGTTTTCAGCTTCTTTTTTTAAATAGAAGCCTCAGCTCTTCTGGTAACACTTTTGACAAGTTTATGAACTTTCTTGGTCCCCTTGCTGTGTGTCCATTTGGTAGTCTTTTCACAGAAAAGGCATTGAATGGGCAAGAGATGTGTTGAAAACGATTGCTTTTCCTTTTTCCTGGTGGAGCAAGACCCTTCTTGTGCTGATTTGTCAGACTCTCCTGGTGAATGCCTTTTTCTTAGACTCCTCAAATTGATGAATGTATTGAAACCCATATTGAACAGAGTCCAACTCAGTCAGTATTCTTTCCCAAATTGAGGATAGTCTATCACTGTCAGTTTCTGCAAGACACCGTTGTGTTTTTGATTTTTGAATGGTGTCCCAGTGTCTCTCAATGAGGGGTTTTATTTCATCATGGCCTTTGAAGTTACGGTATGCACTACACATGTCCTTTCTTCAAGCTGTCCTTCTTTCTTTTGAGATTTTGACCTCTCTTTCTTTGATGTCCATGCTTGATTCTAAACGTTCAGTTCGTCCTCTGAAACATATAAAGAAAAGTGTACATTGCTAGAGAAACTAGGCTTCACATTTTTTACCTCTTTCTTCTTTTAAATTAGTTATAACTAACAAAATGTTTTTCAAGACTCCTTTATCATGCCCATATGACTAGCATCATTATGATTGGTCTAGACTTCTGACTATATCTGAGACAAAAGTACGCATGGCGCCTTTTTGCCCACGTTTTTAAAATGACGTGCGGCAGTTTTGCATTTTTTCCAATATATAGCAATAGCAAAAGGTTAAAAGCTCCTTAACTCATGGGCTAGTTATTTTGCATAAAATCCTTTTCTTTTTGTGCCTCAAAGTGTGTGCATATCAGAAAACTATTGCCCCGGGTTATGGAAGATTTGAAGCGATGGAATTAATCCTTTCTATAGATTTTGAGAAATCAGCCTTTGACTTTGAATGCTCTTTTTTCCTCTTTGCGCCTTGTAATTAATTAGCACAAAAAAATATTTTTACCACACTTACTTCATCTTATAATATTTGAGTTTTACATCATATGAAAGTACACATTTTTGGCTCCACAGAGACCCCCAACATAAAAATCTAGTATTTTCTTAATTTCTCGACAATCAAGGGCAGTAACTCTGTAGATTGCCAACATTTTGATGCAAACTTATTTTGGGGAGGTCCCTAGGTCCTACCCTTTCAGAAAATCATGGTGGCGAAAAATCCCCCGGGGGGGGGGGGGGTGAGGTTCACTCCCAGTAGCCCATAGCCTACATCCCTGGACCTACCGAGGCCCGTCCCAACGAGTTCTAGCTATCCATGTTATACTGTGTATATGTGTCTATTTCTGCGCTACGATATATATATATATATATATATATATATATATATATATATATATATATAAATATATATATATATATATATATATATATGTGTGTGTGTGTGTGTGTGTGTGTGTGTGTGTGTGTGTGTGTGTGTGTGTGCATCTCCTTTGAAAGTAAAAGAAAGCTGAGTTGTTGTTGTTGGGTTTTTTTACCGTAAATAATTGTCAGTGTCATTAGACTCGTTGTCCACTTCCTCATTCCATCACATGGTGACACGACAAGGCAAACTGTCTTTTCTTTGACTTTATGCCTGTACAACGCAGACGTGCTGACCACTTTTTTTGTCATTCCTTTTGTGGGTTGGTGGAAAGAAATCAAAGGTCTCCAACGTTTACGATTACAGAAAATAACCCAGTGTTCCTGTGGTTGTTGTGTGTTCCTTCTCTTGAAATGTAAAAAAAATGACATGGTGTTTGAGAAAAGGGATGTAAAGCACAAGTGGGATGAATGTGTAGACAGTCAGAGTAAATTTTAGGCTTGTATTTTAAGTGTGTAGGATAGCAGCCACATCTCATCTTGATCATTCTTTTTCCGTGATTAGATTCATCTAAATATAATAACTTATTATACCTGTGTGTTGATTAAACTTGGTAAGATAACTTGTACATAAAGTCCGTTATAATTGTCTTCTTCCAGATGGTTCATTTTACCTTCAGGGTTAGATCTAGATAACTTGTCCGTTATTTGTGTTTTCCAGATGTCTCAACGTACCCTCATAGGCCACCGACTTCCTGTTCTCCGGTACAACAGACAAGTGATATGCAGAAAAGACAAGGTCAAAGTTCAAGCTGCAGATTTCAGACAGGACAAAGGGTCTATGAAGAGAACGTTGGCAGTGTCCGGAGAGAAACCTATTCTGGTGACATCGGTGCTGTGGAGAGAGTCTGTGACCTCCATCAGAACATACCAGGTGACAAGCAGATGGACAACAGAAATCTCTACCATGGTCGGGAAAAACCTCACGAGTGTAAAGTCTGTGGTGAAATGTTTTCAGAAGTAGGTAAGTTACAGACACACGAAAAAAAACACACAAGAGATAGGCCTCACCAGTCTGAAGTTTGTGGTGCTGCATTTACCAAGAGCAGACGTCTACAGGATCACAAAGGAACACACACAGGGGGGAAACCTTACAAGTGTGAAGTTTGTGGTGCCACGTTTACACTCAGCGGACATCTACACAGGCACAAAAGAATACACACAGGAGAAAAACCTTACAAGTGTGAAGTTTGTGGTGCAACTTTTACACAAGATGTCAGTCTTCAGCGTCACAAAAGAACACACACAGGAGAAAAACCTTACAAGTGTGAAGTTTGTGGTCTCACTTTTACACAGAGCGGACATCTACTGAGTCACAAAAGAATACACACAGGAGAAAAACCTTACAAGTGTGAAGTTTGTGGTGCCACGTTTACACGCAATAGCAGTCTACAGAGTCACAAAACAATACACACAGGAGAAAAACCTTACAAGTGTGAAGTTTGTGGTGACACGTTTACATTTAGTTACAGTCTACAGGATCACAAAAGAAAACACACAGGAGAAAAAACTTTCAAGTGTGAAGTTTGTGGTGCAACTTTTACATGTGGTATCAGTCTTCAGCGTCACAAAAGAACACACACAGGAGAAAAACCTTTCATGTGTGAAGTTTGTAGTGCAACTTTTACACAACGCATCAGTCTACAGCGTCACAAAAGAACACACACAGGAGAAAAACCTTACAAGTGTGAAGTTTGTGGTCTCACTTTTACACAGAGCGGACATCTACTGAGTCACAAAAGAATTCACACAGGAGAAAAACCTTACAAGTGTGAAGTTTGTGGTGCCACGTTTACACGCAATAGCAGTCTACAGAGTCACAATAGAATACACACAGGAGAAAACCCTTACAAGTGTGAAGTTTGTGGTGCAGCTTTTACACATGGAATCAGTCTACAGCGTCACAAAAGAACACACACGGGAGAAAAACCTTACAAGTGTGAAGTTCGTGGTATCACTTTTATACAGAGCGCACATCTACAAAGTCACAAAAGAATACACACAGGAGAAAACCCTTACAAGTGTGAAGTTTGTGGTGCCACATTTACATGTAACGAAAGTCTACAGCATCACAAAAGAATACACACAGGAGAAAAACCTTACAAGTCTGAAGTTTGTAGTGCCACATTTATATGTAACGAAAGTCTACAGCGTCACAAAAGAATACACAGAGGAGAAATACTTTACAAGTGTGAAGTTTGTGGTGCCACATTTAAAAGGAGCTGGCATCTACAGAGGCACGAAAGAACACACACAGGAGAAAAACCTTACAAGTGTGAAGTTTGTGGTGTCACGTTTTCACTTGGTAACAGTCTAAAGCGTCACAAAAGAATACACTCAGGAGAAAAACCTTTCATGTGTGAAGTTTGTGGTGCCACATTTACACAGAGCCATCATCTACAAAGTCACAAAAGAACACACACAGGAGAGAGACCGTACAAGTGTGAAGTTTGTGGTGCCACGTTTACATTTAGCGGAGGTCTACAGAGTCACAAAAGAACACACACAGGAGAAAAATCTTACAAGTAGGAAGTTTGTGGTGCCATTTTCAAACGGAGCAGACATCTACAGAGTCACAAAAGAACACACAGATTAGAAAGACTTTACACAATGGGAAATTTGTGGTGCCAGGTTTGCATAAAGAGACCATCTATGGAGACGCAAAAGAACACACGTGAGAAAAAAAATGTATAAAATATTTTGGGACATACTCTTTGTGGTCCACACGATGACTGAATGGTAAATAATGATCTATCTAAAGAAGGCCAGATACAGGTGTGAAATTTGTGCTGCAAAATTTAACTGACTGTGAACTGGCTTCATACTAAAGGGCATAATTTTGAGGATTTTTCTTTTAGTTTAGTTTTTAGTAATAGTTTTACAGCACTTGCAACACAATAAGGTCTTACGATAAGTGCCGAAGATTAGAAGTGTTGCAAAAGAGCGACATGTACAAAAAATGGAGAGAGATTAGGACACAACAGATGTTCAATAGAGGAAAAAAGGAGCAGACTACACTAGAGCACCCGCGAACCACCCATAAATCTGACTGAAATTTGAGTTAGTCTTTTTTTGTATTGGATGGCGTAGAGTGTAGGGAAGCGAAAAGAGATGTGATGGAAGAATATGGACATGATGGAATCAGGTGCTCGTCAATTTGTGGGCCTACCGCTTTATTGGGACATGTATCGTCTTTGACTTTAGCCTGTTCATTTGTCTCGGTTTTGTCTAATCTATTTTGAAAAGGAGTTGAAATATTTGGGATTGAAGGAAGTTGGGGTCGACAAGTCTTGGGGGTAAAAATTAATGAGAAAATACATCTAGTCGCCTTAGCTGAATGACTTTAATAGCCTGAGTGTCCTTGAAAACTGCAATTTTCCTTCATTTGTATTTGTTGTTGTTGTTGTTGTTGTTGTCTTTAATCAAAGTTTCTCAGTCAAGTCCAGACAAAGATGTATTTTTAAGGACAAGAAAGGTTCTGAGCCCAAAAGAAAAAGTTGTTGAGAATTACAGTGGAACTCAGATTTAACGAGCTCGGATTCAACGAGATGAGATAGATTCCCCGTTTTTCTTCTTCTTTAAAATCAAAAAAGTAACCCGCATTCAACGAGCACTTAATTCAGTGAGCTCGGATTCAACGAGGTCGCTTCCAGGGTGAACAGCCCCCGCAGACGTGGCTTCGCT
>NW_004797552.1:767414-768479 GCF_000002075.1 Aplysia californica
TCTCTTTCTCTCTCTTCGTAACAGTGGCCGCTTAGCCACATTCATACATATATATGTACCACTGCCTTCATAATCTCACCTCGCGCGTGATACATAATCTGGGTTATCGGATAGCGGGGGGCAAATGTGAAATCGCAGCCAGCCTCCCTTTCTTGTCTCCACGACTCTCTTTGTTGTTTTCGTCTGTGTGTAGCTTTGCCCAAGGCTAGATCCTATAGGCCTACATGTATGTCCACGCGCGCGGCTGTGTGCATCTCTCTGCCTTCCTCTCCGCGCCGAACTTGGATGGATTGTTGTTGTTGTTGTTGTTAGCGATCCAGTAGAGCTGGTCTTCTGTCCTGCCTTTTGACCTGAACCCTGCATGACACTGTGAGATCAGACCTGAAGACTCAAGCCGCCAATATACATTTGTAGACGAAAATTGAGGATTCTTTCACAGAGCTTGCCAATGCAGGACGTGATTGATATTGGGCGGTAATTTTTTGGGGTCATTTGCCTTCTTTCCTTTTTAAGTAAAGATTGGGTTTATAGTGGCTAGTTTCCATGCTTTAGGTATATGTTCTGTTGTAGAGCTTAAGAAGTAGCAATTTGGCTTTTTCACTAAGGTTTTGTAGCATCTCATTGTGTACTTTATCAGGACCTGGGCTTTTTCGCTTCTTCAGTTTCTTAACTTCGATGGGTCATCATGAAAGTATTTACTGTCTTGTAAATGAAGCATGCCCGAAGTTATCGTGCTTAATAAATTAAAGGCGGGTAACGTAATTTATGTTAAAATTTTTTCGGTAAGAGCCGTTTAGCGTGCTTGAGTCCGAAACGCGTTTTCTGCCGGCGTGTCTAAAGCCGGCACAGACTATAACATGCTGGACTGGGGAACGGGTGGCCCTGGTTCGAATCCAAGACTGGATGTTCTGGAACTTGATTGTTTTAGGAAGTTTGAAAGACTCTCAGCTCATTTGGCTTAGTCCTGTCAGATAGGGACATTACATTCGGAGATCACGTCTCTTAAATACCCTAACAGTGTTCATGTAACAGTAAAGTGTATGGGTGTGGACCCGTAAACTTTAC
>NW_004797552.1:771082-774277 GCF_000002075.1 Aplysia californica
TATATATATATATATATATATATATATATATATATATAAAATGTGATGTTTGTAAGGATGAGAGTGGATGACAGGATATGACATTATTTTTCTTTTATTTCTATGATATTGGTGAATTTAAAAAAACTGTTCAAAGATTGTATTGCGATAGATCTATTTATAATAATAATATATTTATCTTTTCATGTGATTACCATTTGATTTACTGGTTTGTTTGGATTTATTTTTTTTAAGATATTACTGTGCATTCTGTTTTCTTCCTATTTTATATGCCCTTATGTTCACTACCCACCTCAACATTATTTCCAGAAGCAGCTGAAGGTCTTTTTCTGAATGTGCGGTATTGATTAAAACTATGTCTTTGGCATACCTGGTTATTATATATATATATATACAGTACTAGTCTGATCCTCCTTTCGATCAAAGGAATGATCGGCGCTTTATATTAGTCTACTAAACCTTATATCTGTTTAATAAAACCAAGGAAAGGAATTCTGAAAGTTTAAATATGTTAAAACTGAATACATTTTTTAAAAAGTGATTTAAATGACTGAGTTTTATTTTAAAAATCAAGTTTATTAAAATTTAAATCAACCCAGCTCTGATTTCAATTTATGGAAAAAAAGTAAATTGAATAGGACCTATTGTATTATTTTACAGAAAGCAGACTTTTAAGCATGATTATATTAGTCTACTAAACCTTTCTGTTTTATGAAACCAAGGAAAGGAATTCTGAATGAACACCTTGAGAGGCCTCTATTTGGGATATACCAGAGCTGTTTTTGATTATAATCTTGTTCTACAAAACATTTGCAGTAAAACTTCAAAGAACTCAATGGACACCATCCAAAACCAAGCTCTTCGTCTTATCTCTGGCGGAATGAAATCCTCACCAACTGCGGCCTGTGAAATCCACACAAATATTGAGCCGTTAGAAACTCGAAGAAAACGGGCAGCTTTAGAAGTGATGAAAGATCTAAAAAAAAAAAGGCTAGAAAATAACCACCCTAATAGAGTCCTTGTTGACAAGTGGAAACCTAATCAAAGACTAAAAAATACAAAATCTGTACCGTACTTGACACTGTTCTCAATCTCCAAGAAAAACATCACCTCCCTGAAAGACGAGAACCTCTGGAAAGAGTTCCCTCAACTCTCCCACCCCATCTCACCATAGCAAAGCCAGAAATTAGGAAAACACTTTTGGACAAGAGCAATAAAAACACATATCCTGTAGCACTAAAACATTCTGCCCTTGAAACAATTGATTCCTATCCACCAACATGGATCCACTCATACACTGATGGATCTGCCTTTAAGTCAACAATCAACGCTGGATATGGGTCAGTGATCAACTTGCCCAGTGGGATAAAAAAAAAGAAGTCTTCAACTCCAGCGGGTCCTTCTGCTCCAATTTCATTGCCGAACAACAGGCTATCACCAACACAGCAAACTACATCAACTACTTGTTTGACACTAACCCACTTGCTACCACAGACATCGTTAAATATATATATATATATATTTACAGACAGCCTTTCAACACTAGAGACACTTGAGAGTGGGACTGATGTGAACAAAGATATATTGCATTTGATTTGGAGTCTACATAACTTGATAAGTAGGCACCACGTCAGAGTAGTCCTTCAATGGATTCCTGCCCTCACTGGGTTACCGGGAAATGAAAGAGCTGATGCTCTGACAAAGAAAGGAGCTAGCCTCCCTCAGCCTGAAATTCCTACAAATTACACCACCTGCTGCCAAATGATCAAGTCAAACCTCAAGGAAGAGTGGATGATTGATAGGGCCACAGGTACGACAGGAAGGAGGATGTATGGCCACATGAATAAACCACTGGTCAAAGATCCAATCAATGAGTTGAGGAGGGGAGATCAATCCATAATCTTCCAACTTAGAACACAACATGTACCCCTCAACCAACATCTCAACCGAATTGGAGTAAAGCAGTCTGCTGCCTGCCCACTATGTAGGCCTATGTGACTACCCCTCAGAGACAGTGGAACATCATCTGTTCTTCTGTAGAAAACTAACTGATTTAAGGGGATGTTTTCTTCCCAAGCTACCTCACACTCATACATCTAATTGCCTCTACTCCTCAAGACAACAATTAGAACAAACATGGAACTATTACCGAATGGCATCATGCAGAAGAGTTAACGCTCAGATGCTACTGGATCGCTAACAACAACAACAAGCATGATTACATTAGTCTACTAAACCTTATATCTGTTTTATGAAACCAAGGAAAGGAATTCTGAATGTTGAAATATGTAAAAACTGAATAAAAATAACAAATTTTTAAAGTGATTTAAATCACTGATTTTTATTTTTTTAAATCAAGTTGATTTAATTTTTTTTTTAATCAGCTGATTTAAATCGACCTGATTTAAATCAACCCAACCCTGGCCATGGGCTGACACAATAGCTACTGTGTTATAGTTATGGGCCATGGGCTGACACAATAGCTACTGTGTTATAGTTATAGGCCATGGCTGACACAGTAGCTACTGTGTTATAGAATGGGCCATGGCTGACACAGTAGCTACTGTGTTATAGTCAGAGCTGGTAGTAACGGAGTACAAATACTCCGGTACTTGTACTTACGTTACAATTTTCGGTACTTTTACTGTACTCCGGTACATTTTTGAAACCAGTACTTTTACTGTACTCCGATACTTTTTATAAAAGTACTTTTGAGTACTTTTTAAGTACATTTTGAGTACTTTGGTAGCTTAATGAAAGGGTATGTGCAGGCATTTCTGATCATAATTTACGGAACAAAAACCCGATCAACTGCCAAGAGTTAAAAGTTGAGATCAAAGAACGGCCCGTCGCCGCAAAGATCAGCCACTATCGTGAATGTGATCACAAGCGTTGTAAAACTCCTTGAAACGGTACAGTGTTTGCTCCAGACGGGATCACACCAAGGTGTGAACTGACCAATGCGTTTCTTTTCCCCAAACATCGCACTCGCATCTGACCTCACCACCTAAACTTACATCACTCCCTGGGTGGGTAGGGCCTACAAGTTCGCTCCAGGCGGGATCACATCAAACTGTGAACTCTTCCCTGACCATTGAAAGCAATTTTTCCCGAATTTGCGATTTGCGAGACAACCTGAATTTTAATTAGTGTGGTCACATCGTAATGGCGCGTAACGACAAAGGAGGTTTTTTT
>NW_004797552.1:775274-778157 GCF_000002075.1 Aplysia californica
AGTACATTTTTTAGATTGTACTTTAATTTGTACTTAAGTACTTTTTTAAAAGTACTTTAACAGCTCTGGTTATAGTTATGGGCCATGGGCTGACACAGCAGCTACTGTGTTATAGTTATGGGCCATGGGCTAACACAGCAGCTACTGTGTTATATAAATAGTTATGGGCCATGGGCTGACACAGCAGCCTACCAGCCAGAGTGCGTAGGCTCAGCCCAGTAGGCCAGGCCTATGATGGAGAATGGCAGCGTTTTTGAATTGGCGTGCAGTGTTGTGCGTTTTATCAGTATTTGCAGTGATGTTGTAGTGTTGTGAGGTCAGATTTAAGTGCTTACGGAGTGAGTGACTTAAAGGCACAGGCAATAAGGGGTTATTCATATATAATTCTTACTCCTTTTGGGGGTCTTTCTGACAACCCCCCCCCTTTTTTTTAAAAAAATTTTTTTACAATCCCCCCCCCCCCCTCCCCCCCCCCCGAAATATCACATTGCTCGTTTTTTAACACTAATAATATGACTGTGACAAATCAGTGTTACAAACATTGTTCCATGCGCTTTACATAATATTCATGAAGAAAATGCGGTAATAACATGGATCCTGTAATAAGAGGGATTTTTAAAAGTTTAAATCCCGTTTTTTTCTACTCTTTGTCTCTATTAAACATTATCGGAAATAACAGGGCCTCATCGGAGCCCAGCCGGCTATAAAAGAAGAAGGAGGAGGAGGAGGAGGAGGAGGAGGAGGAGGAGGAGGAGGAACTTGATGAGGAGGAGAAGGAGAAGAAAAAGAAGAAGAGGAAGAAGAAGAAGAAGAAGAATGAGGAGTAGCAGACAAAGAAGAAGAAGAAAAATAAGAAGGAGGAGGAGGGAGGAAGAAGAAGAAGGAGGAGGAGGAGGAGGAATTAGAGGAGGAATTAGAGGAGGAGGAGAGGAGGAATTAGAGGAGGAGGAGAACAAGAAGAAAAAGGAGAAGAAGAATCAAGTAATCTAGTAATAGGCCTTCATGTTACAAAGTGGGGACCTTTTCATTTGTTACTAATGTTACCCTACCTTGAGAAAGAGAGAGAGAGAGAGAGAAGGAGAAAGAGAGAGAGAGAAATAAAGAGATAGAGGAGGCCAGATAGCACTGCAGGCTGAGGGTGGTGAGAGTGACAGGGAGGGTGTCGTCGAAAGCGCCAAGAGTAGCCTACCGTAGGCCTACTTAATGTATTCATGGGTCAAAGTCAAAGGTTCAGCCAATCGTAGCCTGGTTTACGCCCTGCGTGTAGTTGTATGTCTATATCTAATATCTAGATCAAGATTTTTTTAAAAACATGAACGTATTTGAAAGTAGATTTCTCCTGCTGTGGATTTAGCGCGCACGCCGAAGGATGGGTGTATTTTGTGCACAGTGCCTAGATGAGATCTAGAATCGAGAGCTAAATCGAGATCAAGAAGAATATCAAGAAAAATGAAAGTAAAATCTAGATTTAGATCTGTGATGTTTCGATAACCTATTGAATTGAAAGTGGATTTTTTTTGCTGTGCATTATAGATTCTAAGATTTAGATCTAGGCTAGATCTAGATCTATGTTAATCTAAGTTAGATCGAGCTCAAGAATGATGAAAGAATTGAACGTGGATCTTTTCCTGCTGTGAATAGATCTAGAGTCCAGAACTAGGCTGTCGGTGAATCTAGGTCGAGGTCAAGAATCATGAAAGTATTCTTGAAAGTGGATTTTTCCTGCTGTGAATAGATCTAGAAATCTAGGCCATCTGCGACGCCTGTCGGTTGTTTAAAATGTGAATTTCTAAACTTAAATCTATCTATCTATGGGCCTATATCATATAGTATATATATGCTCCTTCTTTCAATTTTAGGCCTATCTCTTTATAATCCTTCGAGATCTAGGCTAGATTCTAGATCTAGAATCTAGATCAGGTTCTTTTAGGAAGCATGGAGGCCTAACACTTGTTTAAAAAAGTGATTGAGCTGGAACTTTAGTAGAAAATGCCTCGCCTTCGAAGAGGGGGAAGAAGTCTTACCCCTAGAGGTAGTCAAGAGGGGGTGCCACAGGGATAAATTCAAGGTAAAATATTTATGTTTTGTTTCTTCCCTGTTTTCAGTCTTTTTCCTCTTCTTTACTTTCCTAACACTTCTTCCTTATTATTCCGTTCGTAGAACGGGTAGCCTACTTAAACTAGTAATAATAATACGCAGTGGCTACGTTCACGGCGCCCTGAATGCAGTTTGCAGGCGCTGTTGAGGCTACGTTCACGGCACTCAAGCTTCGTTAAGACGGAGCGTCCACTGACTGTTTTAGTCAGTGACTACAGCGACGTATTTTTAATATTTTGGCCAGGTTCAAATGTTCCATCCCATGAGATTAAGGAAAACGAAAAAGCCTGTGAACCGACGCAGAGAGAAAATGACAGGAATAATTCTTATCATAATAGCAAACACTCTCTCTCTCTCTCTCTCTCTCTCTCTCTCTCTCTCTCTCTCTGTATGTATGTGTGTGTGTGTGTGTGTGTGTGCGTATTATGTCTTTGGCCCAGAACGAGATACGTGTATTCATTCTTTCATTCAAACTATTTGCAAGCGTATTTCATATCATGTATGCATTTTTATACAGTAAAGAGATAAAGTTGATAGCACGGTTAACTTTTTTTTATTTCTTGCAACTACGAGACAAGAACTGAAAACGAAAGCTCTCAATATTGTTGCCAGGTCTCCTTATCTGAGAAACTCATTATTAGTGAATGTTCCCTTTACTCAACTTTACTGTCTTATTTTCTTCTCACCAAAACTGTGTTTGTGTTTATATTTACAGACAGACAGACAGACAGAGATTTTAGATCAGTTCCTACACTCAATTCATTCTTTTGTTTCAGCCTCATAATC
>NW_004797552.1:790765-812275 GCF_000002075.1 Aplysia californica
TGGGAGATGTGGAGGATACGTGTGCTGAGCCCATGTTTGTTGAGGATCACATGAGTCAGGCTGGAGGACTACAGCTGAAAATCTCCAATGTGAGGAGCTTGTGTATGGAGCAGAGTGCCAGCCACGACACTGATGTTGTTGCTTCCAGTAGTCCAACTTCAACTTTCTCTGCCGATCTAGTCGCAAGTTCAGGATCTGTTGTCAGGGCCAGCTGGGATCACGGTGAAAGTTCTGGTACGTAGAATCTTTCTGTGTATGGACTTTTCGATACGGTGTGTTTTGCTTTTCTTGATGCGGTTTGTCAGGTTGTTAAAAAATGAGCAATTCCATGACGTGCCAGGTACATATTATCATGCAGTTATACTGGCATTACAAATTTATTGGGCCCGATGTACATATGTTAATTGAATCTGAGTGTTTATAGACTTTATTTTAAATAAAAGAATACCACGAAGAAATGTAAAGTGTTTCAAAGTAGATCTGCTTTTATTGGATCAGAAAAAGCTATAGTGGCAATGTAATTGCTGTCGATATATATATATAATAAAATTAAAATCCGAAAAAGTTATCACGGCTCAAATTCATTCTAAATGTAGAAAATTTCACCCAGCTTAAACAAATTTAATAAGCAAAAAGCAGGACTTTTAACGGTCGGACAATTTATGCAATACAGTCAAACTTGATCTATCTAGTGCAAAATATAATGAAGTGGTCGGGTCTTACCTTGGATTTTGTTGAATCTGAGAGTCCTTTATAGCTCAATGTGAGCAACGAGTTGTGGCGCAATGCTTAGCACACACCAACATCTGTTTCCACCGACCAGTGCTCAGTTCATTATTATAATAAATTTACATCTATCATGTCTAGACTTCCCTTTCATTGTTCAGTAGCCGGGGGTGGGGGGGAAATGATTGTAACACACATGATTTGTATCTCTGTCGACTTTCAACGGGCCAGAGGTACACTCTAAAGACAGCGCACAGCACTCACTCAGCGGCTGATTGTATAATCTCTTCCTGAACTTTCTCATGTACGTCTCTGTGAGATCTGCGGTTTTCTAGTGTTTGTCCTGCCTCAACATCTAGCTTCTGATCCTGCAGAAATGTTCGAGAAAGTTCAGCTGGAGCAGTACAGTAGTCTCCGCCTAAACGCACGCTCCGCTCAAATGCACGCGTTCGTCATCTGGCTGGTTTTTTACTAATATAGAAGCCTTGTTACCAGATACACCGACAAACTTAGGTGGCACAGTTCCTTTGAAGTTTCTCCAGACGTTTATTTACTTTATGGTTTAAGTTTGTGGACAGGAGAAAAGCAAATGGTTTGTGCCGTCGTTTTTTAAAATGGTAGTGAGGTACAACTACTGGTGGCTACAGCTTGGCATGGGGAGCTAAAGGCTGGACAATTTAGGCAAAATAACATTTTTATTATAGAATGTGTATGAATAGAGTATATATATATTGTAGTTTTGTGCTACTGCTACGATAGATGTGCAGCACCATCTCCTTTGAAATTAAAGAAAGTTGGGTTGTTGTTTTTTTTACAGTAAATGATTGTCAGTGTCATTAAACTCACTGTCCACTTCCTCATTCCATCTCACGGTGACATGACAAGGCAAACTGTCTTTTCTTTGTCTTTATGCCTGTACAACGCAGACGTGCTGACCACTTTTTTGTCATTCCTTTTTGTGGGTCGGTGGAAAGAAATCACAGGTCTCCAACGTTTACGATTACAGAAAATAACCCAGTGTTCCTGTGGTTGTTGTGTGTTCCTTCTCTTGAAATGTAAAAAAATGACATGGTGTTTGAGAAAAGGGACGAAAAGCACAAGTGGGATGAATGTGTAGACAGAGTAAATTTCAGGCTTGTGTTTTAAGTGTGTAGGATAGCAGCCACATCTCATCTTGATCTTTCGTTTTCAGTTGTTAGATTCATTATAATATATTATTTATATGTTAGATAAACTTGGGTAGATATCTCGTTCATAATAAAGAGAATTCAGCGGAACACAATTGCGCGGCACCCGCTACAGCAGTACCATCCCCACAGCGGGACCTTACCGAAATCTCCTTTTTTTTCTCTATGTAAACTCGATTACCTGTGCTCGGGTTTAGCGGGGCAAGGAAAGTCCCGAACTCGGATACAACAGGAGAGATCGAGCGAGCTCTATCTGGGGGGAAGGGGTGGGGGGTCTGTAGGCGGGCTCCAAAACAGGCAGTCAACGGAGTGAGGTGTGGCAGAGAGAGATGGTGCGGAGAGACGCGTTACGTGAGCCACTCCAAAAGCTTAGAGGCTCAGTATGAGAGCGTATAGACCATAACCCTAGGCCTAGGCTAGGCCAAAAAGTAAAAGAAGAGGAGAGCATGGCATGCTGTGTGATTCCTGATTCATTGAATTGTGATCGTTGATGCTCATAGGCATACGCACGCATCCACTTCACCAGTTCTACAGTTGCTCTTCCGATACGATAGACAGCACAAGCAACGAAACCGAGGAAAAGATGGCTTCTAACAATGACAAAAGGAAATGTTTCTCACTCGAATTAAAAGTCGAGGTAATCAACGAAGTTGACAAGTAAAGGAAGACTAATCAAAAGCGCAAATTTTATTGCTATGGAAGTGAGATATTTATGTGGATTTTTATAAGTTTTTCGGTAAATTCCCCTTTGCATTCCTATAGCGGGAACTCGCTTTACAGCAGAATTTTTCTTCTGGAACAAAATGTCCCGCTATAACCGTGTTTTATTGCGGTTAGATAACTTGTCCTTTATTTGCCGTCTTCCAGATGTTTCAGTAGCGAGATTCGTAAAACACTAACCAAAAAAAAAAATGTTAATACTAGATGTTTCATCTTACCATCAGTATTAGTGTTAGATAACTAGTCCATTATTTGTCTTCTTCCAGATGTTTCATCGTACTGTCAGGGTTAGATAACTTGTCCGTATTTTGTCTACTTCCAGATCCCTCGACTTGCCCTCATAGGCCACTGACTTCCTGTTCCCCGGTACAACAGACAAGTGATATGCTGAGAAGACAAGATCAAAGTTCAAGCTGCAGATTTCAGATAGGACAAAGGGTCTATGAAGTTTGTGGTGCCACGTTAACATGTGACAGAAATCTACGGGATCAGAAAAGAATACACACAGAGGAAAAGCCTTACAAGTGTGAAGTTTGTGGTGCCACGTTTACACGTGGTCACTGTCTAAAGCGTCACAAAAGAATACATACCGGTACACGAGAAAAACCTTACAAGTGTGAAGTTTGTGGTGCCACGTTTACACTAAGCGGACTTCTACAGAGGCACAAAAGAACACACACAGGAGAAAAACCTTACAAGTGTGAAGTTTGTGGTGCAGATTTTACACTTGGTAGCAGTCTACAGCTTCACAAAAGAACACACACAGGAGAAAAACCTTACAAGTGTGAAGTTTGTGGTGCCACTTTTACAAAGGGTAGCAATCTAAAGGTTCACAAAAGAATACATACCGGTACACGAGAAAAACCTTACAAGTGTGAATTTTGTGGTGCCACTTTTACACGTATTAACAATTTAACGGTTCACAAAAGAATACATACCGGTACACGAGAAAAATCTTACAAGTGTGAAGTTTGTGGTGCCACGTTTACACGGAGCGGACATCTACAGCGTCACAAAAGAATTCACACAGGAGAAAAACCTTACAAGTGTGAAGTTTGTGGTGTCACTTTTACACAGAGCGGACATCTACAAAGTCACAAAAGAATTCACACAGGAGAAAAACCTTACAAGTGTGAAGTTTGTGGTGCCACTTTTACACATGGTAGCAATCTAAAGGTTCACAAAAGAATACATACTGGTACACGAGAAAAACCTTGCAAGTGTGAAGTTTGTGGTGCCACGTTTACACAGCGTAGCAGTCTACACAATCACAAGAGAATACATTCAGGAGAAAAACCTTACAAATGTGAAGTTTGTGGTGCCACTTTTACACAGAGCGGACTTCTACAGAAGCACAAAATAACACACACAGGAGAAAAACCTTACAAGTGTGAAGTTTGTGGTGCAGATTTTACAAGTGGTATCAGTCTACAGCGTCACAAAAGAACACACACAGGAGAAAAACCTTACAAGTGTGAAGTTTGTAGTGCCACTTTTACACAGAGCGGACATCTACAATGTCACAAAAGAATTCACACAGGAGAAAAACCTTACAAGTGTGAAGTTTGTGGTGCCTCTTTTACACATGGTAGCAATCTAAAGGTTCACAAAAGAATACATACCGGTACACAAGAAAAACCTTACAAGTGTGAAGTTTGTGGTGCCACGTTTACACACACTGGCAGTCTTTTTCGTCACAAAAGAATACACACAGGGGAAAACACCTTACAAGTGTGACGTTTCTGGTGCCTCATTTACATGCAGTAGCAGTCTACAGATTCACAAGAGAACACACACAAGAGAAAAACCTAAGTGTGAACTTTCTGGTGACATCGGTGCTGTGGAGAGAGTCTGTGACTTCCATCAGAACATAGCAGGTGACCAGCAGATGGACAACAGAAATCTCTACAAAGATCGAGACATGAGTTTAAATGACTGTGCTTTTGCAAGTGAAACGAAAGCTGATGATATTGGTGTGGAAAGTGATGTGTGTAAGATTGTTTCACAAACAGGGCCAGGAAATCGTCTTAACGTAAGTTCAAAGCATGAGTCTGGCGGCAAAAGTCGTATGTCTTGTGATAGTAAACAGTCCATGGGACAAGGTCCCGATTTCAACCTTTCTTGTGCTAAGTCTTTTGCCAGTTGTATAAATTCTACGGAATCTTCTAGTACCACACCCCCAAAAGTGTACAAAGAGATGGGTGCTGGTTGCCAAGATGTGTCCACGTGGCCGGCCCATCTGGCTCGTGTTCTCTGGGGGGGGGATGTAGATCCTGGGGATTCCGGCCCGCTCTAGAAGATCCGTGTCTGGGGCTTTGTCCTGCCATCTGATGCGGAGGATTTTACGGAGACAGCTCAGGTGGAGTCGATTGAGCTGCTTGGCGTGTTTGTTGTAGACAGTCGATGTCTCGCTGGCGTAAAGTAGGATGGTAAGAACCACCGCCCGGTACACCTTCAGCTTTGTGGAGAGACTGAGTCCTCTGTGCTCCCAGACATTTTGGCTGAGTCTCCTGAAAGCGGCGCTGACCTTGGCAACTCTGTTGTTGATTTCAACATCCATGTGGCGGAAAATACCGTACTGAAGAGAGTTGGGGCAAGGACACACCCTTGTTTGACGCCATTGGTCACAGGGAAGGTGTCTGACTCGTCTCCGTCTTCTAGAACCTTCACCATTACACCGTCGTGAAGCTGTCTGACGATGGTGATGAACTTACTTGGGCTCGGTACTTCTTCGTGATCCACCTCAGTCCTTCTGTGCTGACAGTGTCGAAGGCCTTCGTTAAATTCACAAAGGTCATGAATAAGTCAAAGTGTTGCTCCTGGCATTTTTCCTGGAATTGGCGGGCAGTAAAGATCATGTCTGTGGTCCCCTGTTTTGCCCGGAATCCGCACTGAGTCTCTGGGAGGAGTCCCTGTTCAAGATGGTGTGTGTGTTTGTGTGTGTGCATGTTTTTATTTTGTGTGTGTGTTTGTGTATGTGTGGGCATATTATGAAAAGAGTCTTATTAACTAATGCCGTGTTTTATGAGAATGTCAGATCAATGTTAACTTCAGTTTGTTGTCATTGTATTGAACAAATCATTACATAGAATTGAGGGGAGTTTTTAATGTATAAACTTTGAATTTCGGTGTAAATATGCCTCTTTATTGGAAAGTGTTTTGTGCCAAGGACATTATATTAGTGTATTTTAATGTTTGGGTCCTAACTGAAGTATGTCGTCTTTGTTATGATCCGATGTGTTATGTGTCATGAAGGTTATGAAAAACCTGAAACTTATTTGTAACAATGACATACCGTACTGTATGTTCTTAATTGTCAAAGAAAGTTTACACAGTTGGTAGTTTACTTATACTGTGGAGTATGCTTAAAGTGAACTCTTTGGGACCAGGAGAAAGAGTTCACTTTATCCGAGGTTCAGTTTTTCCCATTTTGGTAGCGTGGAGGCCTAGAGACGGTAGCTACGCGCAGTGGTGGGTCTATGGTGAAGGTGGGGTGGGGGATGGGTTGACAACACAGCGGGCGAGCCTAGACTAGAACTCTTTCTTTCTGATTGAGATTGACGTTGCCAATGCCGAGCTGGGATTGTTTACCCCCCGGGGCAGTGCCACTGACTGAAGTATCTTTAGGCCATTCCCAAAGGGGGGACATTTCTCGTTCAAGCATAGAAGAATTGTAAATGGGCTGACTCATGTCACGTTCATAACTGCCTAATCTGCAACAGGGAGCTGCTGCTTTTTCTTTCCTGATCCTTACTATTGTCATTTTCCTCTACTTCTTTTGTATGTTTGTCACTCTCTTGTGCGCTGGTGGTTGGCGGGTGCTCTGGTGTGGTCTGCTTCTTCTTTCCTATCAGACTCAAACATCTATTGTCTTTATCTCCCCTTCTTCTTTTTTATGTTTGTTACTCTCTTGTAACACCTCTAATCTTCTCGCGGTCATATGATCTTATTCAGTTGCGAGTGCCGTAAAACCCTCTACTATAAAAAAAAAAAGGGATTGTTTGCCGATGCCAGAGGCAAAGAATGTTACTTTCACAGCCTGGCGACAGTGACAAAGTCGGTCCGTTCTTCGCTTTCACTCATTTTGGGAGTTCACCGTATCCAATTTCCCCATGAAACCGGTTTATTTTTTCCACTCTTCTTTGCTTAAAAACAAATTCAATCGGAACCACAGAATATCGTTCAGTTTAACCGATTGTTCAAATAAAGCGTGTTCATTTTAGGCGGGCTCCACGGTATTATCATGTTACTTCTGGCTTCTCGTTTGTTCAGAACGTGTGCCAGGAACAGTAACAATTTCATCAGTTGAATTTTATCTGTCCCCATGGTTTTATGCACCCCGCATAATTTTGCAAAATTTGATCATTTTTTGCATAATTTCTATTTTCCTTTATCATTCTTTGTTAAAATTAACAGAATCGCATAATTTCACATTTTTGGGCTTAGTTTGCATAAGTTCAGAATTTTTCTTGCATAAAACGATGGGGACAGTTTTATCTGTTTTTGCTTGTATTATTTCTGTATTTCTGTATTTTTTTAAAGTTTAGGGTATCCTATTTCCACCAGACAAACACATTGAAGCTGAAAAACAAGCACAATAACAACTCAATAGTCATATTGGTGTGTACCATAGCTACCTCCCCTTAAAAAAAGTTGTGTTCTGTTTTACAATAAAACCTCAGCCTAGCTGAGAAGTGGTCTAAGTATTTATTATTGTTGTTACTAACAAATGTTTTGCTATTATGATGTAAAGCAGCATAACACCAAGACTATTGCATACGGTAGAGCTGTGACAGGAACTCAGTCTGTAAGAGCAATCATTAGGCTACATATAGATCTGATGGAGAATTAGAATACGGTACCTTCATAAAGTTGATTTTGGTCCTTATACTTGTCAACCCCGGTATCTCACGTTTTTGGAAAGGCATAACTCTCAGGGTAGCAGCTCAAGTGTCGTAAGTTGAGGTTGGGCAAAAATCGGTCACCCTTTATTTAATAAACTAAGAACGTCTTTCAACATATGAATTACTTTGGTGCTGATTTTGTAATCTTTTTATTATTATTTCTTTGTTTTGTTCCAAATAAACTTGGGTCAATTCAATTGTGTGTAGGCCTACCTCAGGAACTTCATATTATATATATACTGTATTCTGTTGAAGACATAGTCCCAATACACTGGATTTTTTTGGTATAAAACCATGGGGACAGCCAATTACCTTCCTGAGTCAGCCCAGTTTACGGTATATTTATAAATTGTCATTAGCATGCGTGTGTAAAAGTTGGATGACTACATGTTACTTAATTTAACGAAGGTCACTGCAAACTAAAGTTCTGTCAGGTTTTCTTTGATGTTAGTCTAATGCAGGTCCATAATATAATTTTTTTAGGCCACATATGGCCTAAATAAGGTAAGGGAGGGGGGTTTAGCTTATTAAGGCCACAGGTGGCCTAAATAAGCACTCCCATTATATTATGGACCACAGGTGGCCTAAATATGGTAAGGGAGGGGGGTTTAGCTTATTTAGGCCACACATACTCAAACTACCGGGGGACACCCTTTTCAGGCAACTGAGTTCGTTCCACTTTCATAATGGTGCACCTTTCTCATTTAGTACAGTTTTGTCTCAGTGTACAACTTATATATATATATATATCATAATGAATATTGTAAGAACAAAGCACGATACGCAAAATTTTGCTCAATCCCAATGGTTTGAATGAGGGCCAGATTTTTCCTTCATGGAGGGGCGAAATCTAGGCTACCATTTTGGCACTCTTTGGTCAAGTGAAAAGGTCAAATCCTCCGAATGGACTTCCGGGTCAAATTTGGGGTATAAAAAGTGTGTACACAACGTGGCTGAGTCAAAGTTACACTATCTTTGCCTGAGTGGCACTCTCTCGTACTGTCTCGTAGTAGTATCTCTCGTACTGTCTCGTAGTAGTACATGTAGATCTAGTAGTAGTAGTAGCAGCAGCAAAGATCGTGTAGAGAATCTTTGGTAGTAGATTCTATCTAGTAGGCAGTTTAGTGAACGTGCACGCGGCAGGGCGAATCGGCCTCGATAAGCCCTGTAGACCTTTGTGATCGGCCACGAAGCCTCGTGTTTTGATGGGTCTAAACAAATTAGTGTTAATCGCACTGCCACATCCGACAGGCCTACATCTTTTTAAAAGGAAAAGAAAGGTCATCAAAATGGTTGAATTTGCGTGAAAATCGATTCAGTAGAACTGGAACTATTAAAATTTGCTTCTGAAAACAAGTTACAAGGCCATTTTTATAACTCGATGAAATAAAAACTACTGGCTGTGTTATTCTGTATAAATTATGAAACTTCAGGACGTATTATTATTTTCCAACATCTTTTGACGCCTTAGCTGTAGAGGTTGAAGTTTTCACAACACTAATAGATCTAGTAATAGGGCTTTCCTTAAAAAATGCATAGATCTACAATAGCCGAACCACCGAATCGACCGGTCAGCGACCCGGGCACCCTGCTCTCCCCTGCACACTGTGATAACGTGTTGCTTCAGTGTAATATTCAACTATTAATACGTGCGGCTATGGCAATTGGGATGTACTGACTGACAAAGCGATTCAGTTTTGTTTTTATTTTACCATATATTTGACTTTAATAGTGCAGGTGATAGCTAGATCTAGATTCCCTGTCTAGAATCAGTAGAAGCAGCCAGAGAGCCTACAACTGCTAGATCTAGATCTAACACATTGCCATGCCTTTGGGCTTTGGAATTGAAATAAAACGAATTGCACAGTTCTAGTTAATTTTAGATTCAGCAACTATCTGTGTTTCCAGAGTTAATAATAACAAATATCACCATAACAATCACTTTTACTTTTATTAGAATAATTAGATCCAACTTTTTTTTTCTAAAATCTGTTTTGCGCAAACTTAAGACTTTCTCTACTTGTACTTGTAGAGCACAGGATTTACATTGTAAGCGTCTGCTCTGTCTTTTACTTTTAAGTATATATACATAATAAAATATCTTTAGATCTAGATCTATATAATCATTTTATGTTATTTTCTGGATATTTTTAAAACTCTTTTTTTGACATGTCTTAAAGTCAAATTGTGCCTTTTCTTTGATAAGAATAGCATTAGCAGTGGACTTTTTAGACAGTGAGTCTCTGATTCAATATAAAAAAAAAAAAAATGAAAATCAATGAAAATTGCAAATTGATAATAGTATAGTCCTGTAGAGGATAGATGGACTCCGGGGTCTGCATAGCGAAGTACTAGGTTTTAGGACAGGTGGGCCCCGGGGTCATCGTAGTGAAATAAGTAGGTTTAATTTTAAAAGGATTGGTGGACCCCGGAGTCACCATAGCCGTAGAGGAATAAGAAGGTTTAATTAAGGATTGGTGGACCCCCGGGACACCGTGATTAAATTAAACCTTTATATTTTACTTAACTACGGTGACCGCATGGTCCACCTATTCTAAAACCAAACGTTAGGTAGACCCTGGGGTCCACCTTAAACCTACCTATTTCACTACGTTGACTCCAGGGTCCACCAATCCTTAAAATTAAACCTAGATCAACATGTACTTATTTCACTACGTTGACCCCAGGGTCCACCAATTCTTAATTAAACCTAGATCTACTGATTTCACTACGTTGACCCCGGGGTCCACCAATTCTTATTAAACCCAGATCTACTTATAGTTTCACTACGTTGACCACGGGCTCCGCCAGTCCTACTATAAAATAAACTGAGATCTACTTATTTCACTATGTTGACCCCGGGGTCCACCGATCCTTAGTTAAACCTAGATCTACTTATTTCACTACGCTGACTCCGGGGTTCACATCCTAAAACCTAGCATTTTGTTAGGTAGACCCCGCGGTCCACCTATCCACTTCCTTGATAATAACTGAAAAACATGCCAGTTGTCATGAATAGTGAAGAAAAAGGTGGAAAAAAAAGATAATGAGGTAGACTATAATTTGTCAAAAAATTGCAAGTGCAAGTGAAGATCATAAGATAATTTTGTTATTTTCTGGTCATCTTTTTAACGGTTTAAAAAATGTTCCAGTGGGCCTACTACTAGATCTATGTCTCTGATGCACATTTTGCTTGACTTTATTAGCTTTTTTCATGTGCATGAAAGCATAGAATAAAATAGTTTCACACAAATGTATGCACAATACCTTGAAAAAGAAAGATAAGGTCATTGTTGTTGTTTTTTTTAACGGAATCCGTTTTACGTTGAGAAAAGCGCTAAAAACAAGTTAAATTTTTTAAAGAATGCCCATAATATTAGGAATCCGAAATTACTACCTTGATCTAGTTTGCTTACTCTTTAATAACCATGAGCTGTTAAGAAAAAAAAGAGAATGAATAGGATTTGTCTAAATATGACCATTAGTATTAGCATTATAAAGATATTGCCCAATTTGACCAATTATCCTTTCAGGTGAAATCACCCTGTACCGCACCTCAATAAGCACCAAAAAAATATTTCTGTGACTTTGTATATATATATATATAAAGGTGTTTTGTAGTTGAGTTCTATGTAAAATTCTCAACAAAATAATGTACATTTGGACCGTACAACTGAGATAGACACTCATGCACACAATAACATTCACACATTACACACATACAAACACATTATTACATTTACTCTCTCTCTCTCTCTCTCTCTCTCTCTCTCTCTCTCTCTCTCTCTCTCTCGATCTCTCTCTCTCTCGATCTCTCTCTCACCACAACCACAGACAAAACAAACACACACACACACACGCACACACACACGCACACACACAGACACACAACTCTTACCCTTGGTCCACTCATCATTTAGTATCATCCTCTATTTTGAAATAATCCCCGCACTAAATAAAAAGATCAGTAGAATCTCGACCTTCCGAATCCATGGTTAGTTCAAGAAATCTACCATATGATGTGGCCTAAATAAGATAAGGAAGGGTTTTTTTAGCTTATTTAGGCCACAGTGTGGCCTAAATAAGGTCACCCTTTATTTAATAAACTAAGAACGTCTTTCAACATATGAATTACTTTGGTGCTGATTTTGTCATATTTTTATTATTATTTCTTTTTTTTGTTTGTTCCAAATAAACTTGGGTCAATTCAATTGTGTGTAGGCCTACCACATGAGCTTCATATACAGTCCGTGCCGGCTTAAAGCACGTTTCGGACTCAAGCACGCTAAATGGCTCTTACCGAATTTTTGCTATATATATTAAATTACACGCCTTTAAGACACGGTTACTTCGGCTTCAAGCACGCTTGATTTACAAGACAGTCAATATTTTCATGATGACCCATCGAAGTTCGAACATAGTCTATACCGCAGCAGTTGAGTGTGTGAAGAGAAACACAAAGAACGCAAGTGATGGACACACACTCACACGGGCGGAGAGGAAGGCAGATGCACACAGCCACGCGCGCGGACATAGGATCTAGCCTAGGCCTAGGGCAAAGCTACACATGGCCAAAATATACATGTGTTCTATGTTAGAGCGCGTCTCCACCAAAACCGAACGCATGTACTGACATAGGCCCCTTAAGTGTAATTCCATAATTTACATGTAAGTGGGTGGTTGGCGGTTGCTCTGGTGTGGTTTGCTGTTGCTCCTTCTTTCCTATCAAACATCTATCGTCCTTATCTTCCCCTTCTATTTTTTTTGTTTGTTACTCTCTCTTGTAACACCTCTTATCTTCTGGCGCTCATATTCATATAGGATAATCTTATGAAGTTACGAGCGCCAAAAAAACTCTACTAATAACCCCCCCCCCCATGTCTCACAAAAACCCCACAACAACAACATGATGTAATATCCTATACGTTTTCTTGAATTACGCACGTTTTGGGTTAGAACGGCCAATCTTCGGATAGATGGACGCACGCCCTTATCAGTTAATTGTTGTGGTTGTTTAGGCTATGTGCTGTTCTCATTTTGATTTCATTCTCTTGTGAAACCTTTTTTTTTTCACTCTGTATGGCTACAAATGATTTTCTGGATGCTTAAAATAGAGCTCAAGAAATTCTGGTGCTTGAGAGTAAGTTGCCTTTATCAAAAATCAAGGTACAGTGGAAACCATATATATAACAGGCCCGGAAATAACAGGGATCCGGTAATAACAGGGATGTTTAAAATCCCCGTTTTTTCCTACTCTTTGTCTCTATTAAAAGTTATCGGCAATAACAGGGCCTCATCGGAGCCCAACCGGTTATAGCAGGGACAAAGGCTCGTTAACAATGTGTAAAAAGTGAGAGAGAGAGAAAGAGAGGGAGAGAGAGAAAGAGAGGGAGAGAGAGAGAGAGAGAGAAAGAGAGGGAGAGAGAGGGAGAGAGAGAGAGAGAGGACGATCGGTCGGCCTAGATCTAAGCCTACTTCTTTCATTATGGTCACCAACGATGTCAAGCGCAAGAGAAAATGCCTTTCAATTGACAAAAATTACGAAATAATCTAGACTGTTCACAAAAAGCAAGCTCTACTGGCAGAGATTTGTCGTCAGTTCGACATTCCACAAAGGGTCGATTCCCACCATTATCAAGGATAGAGAGAAGACAGTGGCAGCATACTCAAATGAAAAGTTCGCTCTGGATCGAAAGAAGACGAGACTACCCGATGCAGATGCTGTGAACCAAGCTCTTCTGATGTGGTTTTAAGGACGTAAGGAGAAAGTCGGTGCCAAAACCCATGTTCGTGGGTACTTGTGGCTAGGGAAACTATCCATGAATAAGTACAGCTGGATTAGTCCACAAATGCTCACTTTCCTTGCATATAACAGGACGTTTTCTCTACTCCCACCATCCCTGTTATACCAGGTTTCCACTGTATTGATATACGTCGTCACAGAGAATTGAAAGCTTGAAAATTAATGGCAACTTTTATGGCAACTTTTGCCATTTTTGTGGCAACTTTTGGACAAAAAAATGGCAACAAACGCAGATGCTAGGTTATAAATAGACATTTGGGTCTTGAACACCGAGCTCTCACTGGCAAAATTGAGGGCAAGCGAGGCAGGGCGATAGGCCCAGAACAACATACTTTGGTAACCTAAACAAATGGGTAACAGGGAAAGATCAGGAGGGAAACGTAGCTTTTTTGAGAGCATCCGAACAAGGGAATGAATGGAGAACCATGATCGCCGATGTCTGTCACAGATCTGGCACTGGATGATGGATCTGCCTAATCTGAAGGGTCTCTGAATAAAACGTTCTTTCTTAGAATCTAGATTTCAGTGCGTGAGTCGCGCAGCGCGCAGCCTTAGCCCTGTTAGAAACCTGTTGAGTACACAGCTCTCATTAGTAATGATTCAGGTTTAAAATACATGCGCTGTCTGTCACTGTCAGTGTAAGGCACCTGGTTTCGTCTCAAATACAAATACTTTAGGTACTGCATGCAAACTAAAAATGTATTTACAATTCAGCAGGCCTATTGTTTTCTGTTTGCAGGTCTAGCCATAAGCAAAGATCCTCATGGAGAGTAGTGGAGTATATTTGAAGTACAGCTATCTTAATACTTTAGCACGTTAACTTCCCAAAGTCTACTAATCCCCGACTCAGACCTTCAAAACTTTGAACTGGGCCTAAAAATGCGCAAACTACCGTAATTTTGTCCATCAACAGATCGTATAACAGTGGTTTTCGGTCTTCCATCATGATTTTGGAAGCCATTAGATCTAGTGTAATCTTGATGATATAGAATTTAGATCCAGATCTAATAGTGGTCGCTCGTTTCGGAAGTCCTCAATTGAAGAATTTAACGTGCTAAAGTATAAGATCACCAGTACGACTAGCCTCTTCCTAACAATTATGATAGGAATAATAATAATAATAAATAATAATAATAATAATAATAATAATAATAATAAATTGACCGAATACAACTATTAAAGGCTGATAGGCCTACATACTATACTGCTAAAACTGTTCTAAAGGTCTTCATACTTGTTTGATCCTAGAATTTGGACGCCATCTATCTTGGCCTATCTCTATCTATGCTTGAACGTATCAAATTTGGAACATGAAGTCAGTTTGACTTCCTCTTCATGGCAATGTTTATTCGTTTTTATAGAAGTAATTGTGTGTACATGTTAGGGTAGTGTCATCATTGACATTGTGACTGTGTTATCAAGATGGCTGACATTTCCTACACAAGTAAACAAATGGACGCCAACTGTGAGGAAGACACAACAATAACAATGTATAGACTTAACTCTGGAAATGATAATGGCTCTGGATGTGTGAAAACTTGTGATTTATTTGTTCCTTGTTCTTCTGGAGAAGGTGTGAATCTTGGGATTGATAGCATAGTTGTTAAAAGTGAACTTACGTCTAGTTCTGGGACTAGATCTAGATCTAGTACTAGTACGGGTACTCTTTGTACTAACAGTTTAAGGGAAGATGTAAAAAAACATGACATTATAATAGTTATAGGCAGGGAAAGTGAATCTGTGGGTGTTGATGAGGAACATCTGTCAGTAAAAGAAGAACCCAGTTTTGAATGTCTGTGTGACGTCAAGGCCGAGACAAATGACAAACTGAACGTTGAAAGTGAAAGTAGCCTGACTCTCAGACACAGTGTAGTAAAAGATGAGCCTATCTGTACAGAGGAGGAAGACGTGAAACCTGTCATTAAACCAGAGTGCCTCACAGATATCTGTACGGTGAAAACGGAACCACTATTTGGACATTTTCCTGACTTTGGTGATGAAGTGAGACCAAAAGTGGAGAATTTTGTGAAAGAAGAAGTGTCAGAATGGGAAGGTCCAGACTTTGGAGAGGTAGGAAAGACAGAAGGACAAGTGGGAGATGTGGAGGATACGTGTGCTGAGCCCGTGTTTGTTGAGGATCACATGAGTCAGGCTGGAGGACTACAGCTGAAAATCTCCAATGTGAGGAGCTTGTGTATGGAGCAGAGTGCCAGCCCCGACACTGATGTTGTTGCTTCCAGTAGTCCAACTTCAACTTTCTCTTCTGATCCAGTCACAAGTTCAGGATCTGTTGTCAGGGCCAGCTGGGATCATGGTGAGAGTTCTGGTATGTAGAATCCTTCTGTGTGTGGACTTTTCTATATATGATGTGCTAAGCATTTCTTGATGCGGTTTGTCAAGTTGTCAGTTGTTAAAAAATCAGCAATTCCAAGACATCCCAGGTGCATATTATTATTATCATGCAGTTATACTGGCATGAAAATTTATTTGGCCCAACGTACATATATATATATAATGTTCATTGAATCTGAGTGTTAATAGACTTTATTTTATATAAAAGAATACCACGAAGAAATGTAAAGTGTTTCAAAGTAGATCTGCTTTTATTGGATCAGAAAAAGCTGTAGTGGCAATGGAATTGCTGTTGATATATAATTAAAATCCGAAAAAGTTATCAAGGCTCAAATTCATTCTAAATGTAGATAATAAAATTTCACCCGGCATAAAAAAATAAGCAAAAAGCAGGACTTGAAACAGTCAGACAATTTATGTAATAGTGCAAAACTACTGTACCTGTTGCAATTGGTAATTTCTTATTTTTCCCCTGCACATGGCAATCATGCTAGACAGATCTAGATGAGTCAAGATTGGCCACAGTTTAATTGTCTCTAGTCTCTACCAGTCTACCACAGGTCAAGATGGCAGTTGGTGCGTCTATCCCATTATACCGCCAGCCCCATTGTACCGCCAACTTCATGCTCATCCCAAGGTAGGCGGTATAACGGGGTTTGACTGATAGACGTACTTTTTAAAACCCCTTTACCTGATTCTCATTAGTCCCAGACATTTTGCGTCACTGTGATCCCATAGAAGCCTTGTCACCAGATACACCGACAAGCTGAGGTGGCACAGTTCCTTTGAAGTTTCTCCAGACGTTTATTTACTTTATGGTTTAAGTTTGTGGACAGGAGAAAAGCAAATGGTTTGTGCCGTCGGTTTTTAAAATGGTAGTGAGGTACAACTACTGGTGGCTACAGCTTGGCATGGAGAGCTAAAGGGTGGACAATTTAGGCAAAATAACATTATTATATAATGTGTATAAATAGAATATATATTGTAGTTTTGAGCTACTGCTACGATAGATGTGCAGCACCATCTCCTTTGAAATTAAAGAAAGTTGGGTTGTTGTTTTTTTACAGTGAATGATTGTCAGTGTCATTAGACTCACTGTCCACTTCCTCATTCCATCACACGGTGACATGACACGGCAAACTGTCTTTTCTTTGACTTTATGCCTGTACAACGCAGACGTGCTGACCACTTTTTTGTCATTCCTTTTTGTGGGTCGGTGGAAAGAAATCACAGGTCTCCAACATTTACGATTACAGAAAATAACCCAGTGTTCCTGTGGTTGTTGTCTGTTCCTTCTCTTGAAATGTAAAAAAATGACATGATGTTTGAGAAAAGGGACGAAAAGCACAAGTGGGATGAATGTGTAGACAGTCATAGTAAATTTCAGGCTTGTGTTTTAAGTGTGTAGGATAGCAGCCACATCTCATCTTGATCATTCTTTTCCTGTCATTAGATTCATTATAATATGTTATTTATATGTTAGATAAACTTGGGTAGATATCTCGTTCATAATAAAGAGAATACAGCAGAACACAATTACGCGGCACCCGCTACAGCAGTACCATCCCCACAGCGGGACCTTACTGAAATCTCCTTTTTTTTCTCTATGTAAACTCGATTACCTGTGCTCGGGTTTAGCGGGGCAAGGAAAATCCCGAACTCGGATACAACAGGAGAGATCGAGCGAGCTCTATCTGGGGGGAAGGGGTGGGGGGTCTGTAGGCGGGCTCCAAAACAGGCAGTCAACGGAGTGAGGTGTGGCAGAGAGAGATGGTGCGGAGAGACGCGTTACGTGAGCCACTCCAAAAGCTTAGAGGCTCAGTATGAGAGCGTATAGGCCATAGCCCTAGGCCTAGGCTAGGCCAAAAAGTAAAAGAAGAGGAGAGCATGGCATGCTGTGTGATTCCTGATTCATTGAATTGTGATCGTTGATGCTCATAGGCATACGCACGAATCCACTTCACCAGTTCTACAGTTGCTCTTCCGATACGATAGACAGCACAAGCAACGAAACCGAGGAAAAGATGGCTTCCAACAATGACAAAAGGAAATGTTTCTCACTCGAATTAAAAGCCGAGATAATCAACGAAGTTGACAAGAAAAGGAAGACTAATCAAAAGCGCAAATTTTATTGCTATGGAAGTGAGATGTGGATTTTTAGAAGTTTTTAAGTAAATTCCCCTTTGCATTCCTATAGCGGGAACTCGCTTTACAGCAGGTTTTTTCTTCTGGAACAAAATGTCCTGCTATAGCCGTGTTTTATTGTAGTTAGATAACTTGTCCTTTAATTGTCGTCTTCCAAATGTTTCAGTTGTGAGATTCATAAAACATTAACCAAAAATAAAAAATGTTAATACCAGATGTTTCATCTTACCATCAGTGTTAGTGTTAGATAACTTGTCCATTATTTGTCTTCTTCCAGATGTTTCATCTTACTGTCAGTGCTAGATTTCTTGTCCATTATTTGTCTTCTTCCAGATGTTTCATCTTACTGTCAGGGTTAGATAACTTGTCCGTTATTTGTCTTTTCCAGATGTCTCGAAAAATCAAGCTAACAATAAACTTTACAGCATTTTTATGTATCGACATCAAATCCATTTCCCAAAGTATGTCGATAAAAGCGGATTGTACTGTAAGTTGAATAAACTTGGTTAGATAAATTGTTCACAAATTCATAATTTTTGTCTTCTTCTAGATGGTTCCTCTTACTGTCAGTAGATAACTTGTCCGTTACTTGTCTTCTTTCAGATGTCTCGACTTCCCCTCATTGGCCACTGACTTCCGGTCACCCGGTACAACAGACAAGTGATATGCAGAGAAGACAAGGTCAAAGTTCAAGCTGCAGATTTCAGACAGGACAAAGGGTCTATGAAGAGAATGTTGGCAGTGTCCGGAAAGAAACCTCTTCTGGTGACATCGGTGCTGTGGAGAGAGTCTGTGACCTCCATCAGAACATAGCAGGTGACAAGCAGATGGACAACAGAAATCTCTACCATGGTCGGGAAAAACCTCATGAGTGTAAAGTCTGTGGTGAAATGTTTTCAGAAGTAGGTAACTTACAGACACACGAAAAAAACCACACAAGAGATAGGCCTCACCAGTCTGAAGTTTGTGGTGCTGCATTTACCAAGAGCAGACATCTACAGGATCACAAAGGAACACACACAAGAGAAAGACCTTACAAGTGTGAAGTTTGTGGTGCCACATTTACACGTTGTAGAAGTCTACAGGATCACAAAAGAACACACACAGGAGAAAAACCTTACGAGTGTGAAGTTTGTGGTGCCACATTTAAACAGAGTGGACATCTACAGAGTCACAAAAGAATACACACAGGAGAAAAACCTTACAAGTGTGAAGTTTGTCGTGCAACCTTTACACAAGGTATCAGTCTACAGCGGCACAAAAGAACACACACAGGAGAAAAACCTTACAAGTGTGAAGTTTGTGGTGCCACGTTTACACGTGGTAGCAGTCTACAGGATCACAAGAGAATACACACTGGGGAAAAACCTTACAAATGTGAAGTTTGTGGTGCCACTTTTGCTCACGGTAGCTGTCTTTTTCGTCACAAAAGAACACACTCAACTAAAACACATTACCAGTGTGAAGTTTGTGGTGTCACTTTTGCTAGTAGCAGTAGTCTACATAAACACAAAAGAATACACACGAGAGAAAAACCTTACAAGTGTGAAGTTTGTGGTGCCACGTTTACAAGTGGTAACAGTCTACATGATCACAAAAGAATACACTCAGGAGAAAAACCTTACAAGTGTGAAGTTTGTGGTGCCACATTTACATTAAGTAGCAATTTACAAAGTCACAAAAGAATACACAAAGGAGAAAAACCTAAGTGTGAACTTTCTGGTGACATCGGTGCTGTGGAGAGAGTCTGTGACCTCCATCAGAACATAGCAGGTGACAAGCAGATGGACAACAGAAATCTCTACGAAGAATGTGACATGAGTTTAAATGACTGTGCTTTTGCAAGTGAAGCGAAAGCTGATGATATTGGTGTGGAAAGTGATGTGTGTAAGATTGTTTCACAGACAGGGCCAGGAAATCGTCTTAACGTAAGTTCAAAGCATGAGTCTGGCGGCAAAAGTCGTATGTCTTGTGATAGTAAACAGTCCATGGGACAAGGTCCCGATTTCAACCTTTCTTGTGCTAAGTCTTTTGCCAGTTGTATGAATTCTACGGAATCTTCTAGTACCACACCCCCAAAAGTGTACAAAGAGATGGGCGCTGGTTGCCAAGTTGTTCCAAGGTCTCTGGTCAGGGAAAGCAGATACTCTGGAGAACAACCTCACAAGTGTAATGTCTGTCTTGAGATGTTTACAGAACTAGGTGACCTACAGAGGCACAAAAGAACATACACAATAGATAGACCTTGCAAGTGTGAAGTTTGTGGTGTCACATTTACTTGTAGCAGTAGTCTACATAAACACAAAAGAATACATTCAGGAGAAAAATCGTACAAGTGTGAAGTTTGTGGTGCCACTTTTGCATATGGTAGCGATCTACAGCGTCACAAAAGAATACACTCAGGAAAAAAACGTTACCAGTGTGAAGTTTGTGGTGTCACTTTTGCTAGTAGCAGTAATCTACAGAAACACAAAAGAATACACAGAGGAGAAAAACCTTACAAGTGTGAAGTTTGTGGTGCCACGTTTACACAGAACGGAAATCTACAGAGTCACAAAAGAATACACACAGGAGAAAAACCTTACAAGTGTGAAGTTTGTGGTGCCACATTTACATTCAGTTCCAATTTACGAAATCACAAAAGAATACACACAAGAGAAAAACTTTACAAGTGTGACATTTGTGGTGTCGGATTTACAGAAAGTGGAAATCTACAGACACACAAAAGAATACACACAGGAGAAAAACCTTACAAGTGTGAAGTTTGTGGTGCCACATTTACATTAAGTAGCAATTTACAAAGTCACGAAAGAATACACACTGGAGAAAAAGCTTAGTGTGAACTTTCTGGTGACATCGGTGCTGTGGAGAGAGTCTGTGACCTCCATCAGAACATTTTATCCACTCTTCTTTACTTAAACAAATTCAATCGGAACCACAGAATATGGTTCAGTTCTACCGATTGTTCAAATAAAGCGTGTTCACTTTAGGCGGGCTTCACGGTATTATCATGTTACTTCTGGCTTCTCATTTGTTCAGAACGTGTGCCAGGAACAATTTAATCAGTTGAATTTGATCTGTCCCCATGGTTTTATGCACCCCGCATAATTTAGCAAAATTTGATCATTTTTTGCATAATTTCTAAATATTTTCCTATATCATTCTTTGTTAAAATTAACAGAATCGCATAATTTCACATTTTTGGGCTAAGTTTGCATAATTTCTGAATTTTTCTTGCATAAAACGATGGGGACAGTTTTATCTGTTTTTGCCTGTATTAATTCTTTATTTCTGTATTTTAAAAAAAAGTTGGGTTCTGTTTTACAATAAATCATAAAACCTCAGCCTAGCAGGTATCTTTGATGGATATAGAGGTGAAAAATCAGTTAAGTTTTTTTTCTCCTCCTGTTAAATGTGAAAAACCAGAGTTATGATAGTTGAGCCGCATCCCCATGAAATATGTTGGCTAATGAATCATTAAACTTTTATAAAATGTTCATTTATATAACGTTTGTTTTATTTAATAAAATAAGAACGTCTTTCAAACACATATGAATGACTTTGGTGCTGATTTTGTAATCTTTTTATTATTATTTCTTTTTTTAAAAATTCCAAATAAACTTGGGTCAATTCAATTGTGTGTAGGCCTACCACAGGAGCTTCATATATATAT
>NW_004797552.1:812375-830636 GCF_000002075.1 Aplysia californica
CGTCAGGGTGGGATCCATGAAGAATGAGCTCGTGTATCGTCAGTCGGCCTTCTGTTCACATTCATTAAGCCCAAAATTATGAATTAAAAAAAAAAACCCTGCAGTTTCTTAACCGTAACCCTATCCGTATGTCGTGTTTTACTATAGTATCCATACGACTTTGGAAACTCTGTGCCACCACTTAACCCCATCTGTACAACGTGTATTACTATCGTATCCATACGACATGGGGAACTCTGTGCCACCACTTTCCAAAGAGGAAATTTACTCGTTAATCCGATCCGTACGCTTTGCTTAGCAGTCTGTCAAAATGATTTTTTGAGAATTAATAATGAAAGTTTCCAAGGGATCTTAGTACTAGAAGCATTCTAAAATGTGAAGAATACAACCCCGGGGGGTACAAAATGAACCCAGGGCGTACGGATCTGGATAGGTTTAATCAGTGGTATGGGTTGAATGTACTGAATAATTTTTTGCTGTAAATCTCAATCAATTTCTAAATGTTGAAAAAAGTAAGGAGATATACATTGTCATTAGCCTGATGAAGGTAGAGCTATAATCCCTCTAAAGGAACGAAAAAGTTTTCTGTTTTTCTATTGGCTGAGAAATGTTTCTTTCTGAGCTCAGTACATGTAAACAGCTTGCTGACTTTCTGCTGGTTTTTATGTAAATAAATTGTAGGAAAAAATCCTTCTCTTCTGCTTGTTGTGTAATGAGATATTCACTTTGGGTATTCTTAAGTCTCATCTTGTTTGGTGTTTTTCCGAATCCATACTCTTCTACAATTTCTCTCATACAAAAATATCCACAGGAGAGAAAAGTGACCTTGAAAAATCGGGGTGGCAATGAGGCGGGGGTTCAGTCAATATACATGACAAAGTATTTATGAGATAGATCGGCGTCTGTGGTGTTCTGGTTTGGGAATTTGCTGATGCCCGCAGGAGATCCCAGTTTGATTTCCAAATGGGGACAATTTTTGTCAAGTATCTTGGTCTTTCTGCTGGGATATTGAATCCCTTTCCATCCAGACAGGCAGGTTCCTCCCCCCCCCTCCCCAACCAGGGCAGTGCTTCTGACTGAAGTGTCTTTGGTAGGCCATTCCCAAAGGGGAGATATTAACATGTTCTTATGCAAAGTAGTGTTGTAAATTACCTGATTTAGCAATGTCATGCTCATCATATTGTTCCGGAACAACATAGTCTCTGTCATATGAACTACTATTTCCAGGGTGCCTTGATAGTCAAAGCAGACTTTTTGTACACTAAAACAAAAACCAAAGACGGGCAGGGTGAGAAAGCCGCCTCCTAAATGATCGAAATGGTGTAGGGGAGGGTGTTCAAACACCCAGGCCTAACATAAAGACTCCTTCTTTCCTATCAAACATCTATCGTCCTGATCTCTCCTTCTTTCTTATCAAACATCTATCGTCCTGGTCTCTCCTTCTTTTTTGTGTGTTTGTGACTCTCTTGTAACAGCTCTTCTAATGTTCAGCACAAATACGGTATGACCTTATTGTGTTGCAAGTGCTGTAAAACACCTTCTAAAACTAAAAACATACTACAGTATCCTACAAACCATGAACATTTATTAGTATTATTGACTATTGTTCCAGTCTTTTCCCGTCACCTATCTGTTCAGTTCACAATTCACAGCATGTGGTTGGAGGATGCCACTGGTAGGTCCTACTTCTTTCCTAAATGTTTAAAGTTTTACTTTGTCTTTTAGTAAGGTTTTACGGCGCTCGCAACTGCATAAAAAATTATGGTCATATCAGCGCCAAGAGGTCGATGTCAACAGAGAAGTCCAAACGGGGAATCTGGCTTACTCTACTCACCTCTCTAGCCTCAACAGCACAAAGTCTGCTTCGACTATCAAGGCACCCCGGAAATAGCAGTTCATAAGAGAGGGACAAACATACAAAAGAAGTAGAGGAAAAATGACGATAGTTAGGATGAGGAAAGAGAAAGCAGCAGTTCCCCCTATGTTGTTCCAACATAGTAGACCTACATGCAGTGGAATCCTGTTATAACGACAGGGAGGGGACCGGTGCAAAATGTCCGTTTTTTATAGCAGGATTCTCGCTATAAGGGATCCAGTAATAAATTCAAGGGAAACTGTAAAGTAGGCCTAATCTATGAGTCTGGTGTTCTGTTTTTTCTTTTTGCTATCTCCCCTGATGATGATTTTGTTTCAAGGTGACCTCTAGGTCTTACTTGATAAAAAATCGAATCAGGTTTCTTTTATAATAGACTTCTCGTTATTTCCGGACTCGTTGTAAAGGGACTCCTTTGTATTATGTATGAGCATGACGTTGATAAATCAGCCCTTTCTCAAATTCTACTGTGTATAGTGTAAGAACATGTTAATGTCCCCGCTTTGGGAAAAGCCTAAAGACACTTCAGTTAGTAACACTGCCCTGGGGGGGGGGGGTACTTCTTTCTTTTGCGTCTGTTGTTTCTGTCTGTCTGTCTTACTTTTTCCCAGCACTAAAAATGACATTGTACATTGTCGTGTCGATGTGCCTCTCTTTATTCAAGCAAACCTGGATCGATAACAACAACATAACAACATTTAAGCAAACCAGCACTAAAAATGACATTGTTCATTATTGTGTCAACGTGCCTGTCTTAATTCAAGCAAACTAACAAGCAAAACTCAAGTTCTCGACGTGAGTTATTCTTGGATTAAAGGCGCGAAGAAAGAGAAAAGTCCACAGCGCTCGTATGTCTGCACAGGCCAGGGAGTGAAAGATGGGCATTGTGTCCCTTAGAAATATATTGAGAAGAAAGATCTGGCCTGAGAGTGCCTTGAGAAAATACTACACGTATATATAATAACCAGGTTTGAGAAAGACACAGTTTTAATTAATATTGCACATTCAGAAAAGGACCTTCAGCTGCTTCTGGAAATACCCGGTAATGTTGAAGTGGGTGGTGAACATAAGGGGGATGTAAAAATAGGAAGAAAACAGAATGCACGGTAATATTTTTTTACAATCCAAACAAAACGGTAGACCTAGATTCTAAATGAATTTGTAATCACATGAAAAGATAAATATATCGCTATACAATCTTTGAACAGTTTTTTTTTTAAATCAGCAAATAGAAATAAAAGAACAATAGATGTAATGTCATATCCTGTCATCCACTCTTATCCTTACAAACATCAAATTTAATATACATGATAATGATTGATATATATATCTGAAACGTTTACGGGTAAAAAAAGCCAACACACTTTACTGTTACGTCAACACTGTTAGGGTATTTAAGAGACGTGATCTCTGAATGTAATGTCCCTATCACTATCTGACAGGACTAAGCCAAATGAGCTGAGAGTCTTCCAAACTTTCTAAAACAACCAAGTTCCAGAACATCCAGTTTTGGATTCGAATCAGGGCCACCTGCTCCCCAGTCCAGCATGATACCAACCAACTGGGCTGATGACTGATGGTTGCTGAAATGTTAAGTATCCTACCCTGATGAGAGAGAGAGAGAGAGAGAGAGAGCAGATAACTACAGTGGAACTCGGATTCAACGAAAGGAGATGGATTCCCCGTTTTTTCTTCTTTAAAATAAAAACATAACCCGGATTCAACGAACACTTATAATTATATCAGCGAGTTCGGATTCAACGAGATCGCTTCCAGGGTGAATAGTCCAAGCAGACGTGGCTTTGCTCGTTTTTTTCCCACAATGAACTTTATCTATTCCCGGAACCCATCAATTGCACCTACATCGAGAACTCACTTAGCCGATTGCATGCGACCAATCAACGGCCTTTTTTCATACCAACACATGCGTTGTTAGCACGCACACGTGTCAACTGTAGCGTGTGTCGGGGTCGGACGGGCGGCCTGCACACGAGAGAGCAGACAGCTATCAATCCTGTGACGTTATAAAAGCCTCTGTGATACATCTACAACACAGAAGCCCTGTCCACCATCCTTTACACTTGTTGCAATGCTCTTCTTTAGTAAGTGTCTGTCTTTCCTGTCTCCACAAACTTTACACTTGTTGCATGCAATAATTAATTAATAAACACTCTGAATTGGAATTTTGTATTGTTTGTATTTGTTGGTGGTTTGGGGGGGGGGGGGGGGGGGGTACACGCAGCATGCATGTGTGTGCATGAATTTACGAAAGTAAACATTGTAGTGCCGACATATTGTGTAATTTTCTTTGGTGTAAGCCCATAGTGGGTAAAGTGTGTAATAGGCCATTTACTGCCTAAACTTCCAATATTTTAAAAATTTGATGTGTATTTTGGTAAATACCAATTTTAATGTAGCCTATGCCAAAGAAACAAGTTCCAACCATAGCTGTACACTGACTCTATGGTTCCAACAGACGGGAGAGTGCATGAACTTCTCTGAAATACACAGGAAGATGTCTGGACATCGTTGGAAGGAACTCTACAAGCTTACACGGAGATCTGGGGTGCAGGGAGATGTCGCTGTCTCCAAATGAGCAATTAGTAGGCCTGGCCAGATCTACTGCAAATAATTTATTTTACATTTAGTTTAGTGTGTAACTCGTAACATGTACTCTAGATCTATGCATAAAAAACAGAAAAACTGAATCAATTAGGGTTCAAGAAAAAAATATGTCGCTGGCCTACAGGGGCACCCTCCAAAGCTTCGTACACATTTTGTAAATTAAATTTAATGAGCTAAAGAATTGTTATAACGAACGCGGACAGACGAAAGTGAACAAGTTATAAACGCGATAAGTCTCTTAGACCCCTTATTGTCCTTCCGGTCTCTACTATACTGCTGAAACTGTTCTAAAGCTCTTCACTCCTCATACTTGTTTGATCGTTCATGACGTCCTTTTTTATAAACAAAATGAACGCCTTGTTTGTAATGTATGCTTGAACTTGAATGAACAGCTGTAGCTGTGGCTGTTGCATCCTTCTTGGAACATTAAATGAATATATTTGACCTTTCCTCCTGATGGCAACGTTTATTTGTTGATCAGAATAATTATGTGTGCAATTTGGAGATGCTGTCATGAAATATAAACGAAAAATGTATCAAAATCAAGTGAATTGAAAGGACAGAATGGGGCGCCGTTCCAACTTGGAAATTGAAAGGAAACCAACAAGACGAGTCGGCAGTCGGTGTGTTGTGGTCGAAGTTAGAATTAAGATAGAGATAAAGAAATAGGATCTAGATCTCGATACATTTTCATCGTGCCAGACCAGGCAGGTATAACTGAAATGTTTAAAAATTGCTGAGAAAGCTGTCTTAAATTATGATAATCGTTTTCTCGATGGACTTCATTTTCGTGTTGTGTGGTCTGAACTTCAGAGGTGAGCTCAGCTAGAAAAGTAAGACGTTACTACTGCTAGATCTAAGATCTAGAATCTAATGGAAGTGTCAACCTAGAAACCTTGACTTTGTGACTATTATGAAAAACAAAGATGGCGGATATTTTGTACCCTGGAAAACAAACAAACGCTAACTGTGAGGAAGAAGACATGACAATGTATAGATCTAGACTTTTCTCTGGAAATGATAATGGCTTTGGTGTAGAAACTTGTGATTTTGTTCCTTGTTCTTCTGGAGAAGGTGTGAATCTTGGGATTGATAGCATAGTTGTTAAAGGTGAACCTACGTCTAGTTCTGGGACTAGATCTAGTACGGGTACTCTTTGTCTTTGTACTAACAGTTTAAGGGAAGATGTAAAACATGACATTATAGGTAGGGAAAGTGAATCTGTGGGTGTTGATGAGAAAGATCTGTCAGTAAAAGAAGAGCCCAGTTTTGAATGTCCGTGTGACGTCAAGGCCGAGACAAATGACAAACTGAACGTTGAAAGTGAAAGTAGCCTGACTCTCAGACACAGTGTAGTGAAAGATGAGCCTATCTGTACAGAGGAGGAAGACGTGAAACCTGTCATTAAACCAGAGTGCCTCACAGATATCTGTACGGTGAAAACGGAACCACTATTTGGACATTTTCCTGACTTTGGTGATGAAGTGAAACCAAAAGTGGAGAATTTTGTGAAAGGAGAAGTGTCAGAATGGGAAGGTCCAGACTTTGGAGAGGTAGGAAAGACAGAAGGACAAGTGGGAGATGTGGAGGATATATATATGTGTGCTGAGCCCGTGTTTGTTGAGGATCACATGAATCAGGCTGGAGGACTACAGCTGAAAATCTCCAATGTGAGGAGCTTGTGTATGGAGCAGAGTGCCAGCCCTGACACTGATGTTGTTGCTTCCAGTAGTCCAACTTCAACTTTCTCTGCCGATCCAGTCACAAGTTCAGGATCTGTTGTCAGGGCCAGCTGGGATCACGGTGAAAGTTCTGGTACGTAGAATCCTTCTGTCTGTGGACTTTTCGATCCGATCCGATGTGTTTGCTTTTCCTGATGAAGTTTGTCAAGTTTTTAAATTATATTGTGCAATTCCATGACATGCCAGGTATATCATGCTGTTAAACTGGCATGACTAATTCATTGGGTCTAATGTTCATTGAATCTGAGCGTTTATTCATCATGACTTAAAAAAAAATAATTATGAATACCACAAAGAAACGTTTAAAAGTGTTTGAAAGTAGATCTGCTTTTATTAGATCAGAAAAAGCTGTAGTGGCAATGGAATTTGCTGTTGAAATAATTAAATTGGTGCTATCTCGTTATACCGCCAGCCCTGTTGTACCGCCAACTTCATGCTCATCCCAAGGTAGGCGGTATTTATTTTATAACAGGGTTTGACTTATACACTCACATTTTAAAATCCCCTTTAATTGACCTGATTCTCATCAGTCCCAGACCTTTTGCGTATCACTGTGAGCCCACAGAAGCCTTGTCGCCTGATAGATATATATATAAAACATAGACAAACTGAGGTGGCACAGTTCCTTTGAAGTTTCTCCAGACGTTTATTTACTTTATGGTTTAAGTTTGTGGACAGGAGAAAAGCAAATGGTTTGTGCCGTCGTTTTTTAAAATGGTAGTGAGGTACAACTACTGGTGGCTACAGCTTGGCATGGAGAGCTAAAGGCTGGACAATTTAGGCAAAATAAGATTATTACATATGATAATGTGTATAAATAGAATTGTAGTTTTGTGCTACGATAGAGATGTGCTGCACCATCTCCTTTGAAATTAAGAGAAAGTTTGTTTTTTTACAGTAAATGATTGTCAGTGTCATTAAACTCACTGTCCACTTCCTCATTCCATCACACGGTGACATGACAAGGCAAACTGTCTTTTCTTTGACTTTATGCCTGTACAACGCAGACGTGCTGACCACTTTTTTGTCATTCCTTTTGTGGGTCGGTGGAAAGAAATCACAGGTCTCCAACGTTTACGATTACAGAAAATAACCCAGTGTTCCTGTGGTTGTTGTGTGTTCCTTCTCTTGAAATGTAAAAAAATGACATGATGTTTGAGAAAAGGGACCAAAAGCACAAGTGGGATGAATGTGTAGACAGTCAGAATAAATTTTAGGCTTGTGTTTTAAGTGTGTAGGATAGCAGCCACATCTCATCTTGATCTTTTGTTTTCTGTGGTTAGATTCATTATAATATAATACCTTATTATACCTGTGTGTTGAATAAACTTGGTTAGATAACTTGTTCATGAAGTCTGTTATTTGTCTTCTTCCTGATATTTCATCTTACCGTCAGGGTTAGATAACTTGTCCATTATTTGTCTTCTTCCAGATGTTTCATTTTACTGTCAGGGTTAGATAACTTGTCCATTATTTGTCTTCTTCCAGATGTCTCGACTTCCCCTCATAGGCCACTGACTTCCTGTCACTCGGTACAACAGACGAGTGATATGCAGAGAAGACAAGGTCAAAGTTCAAGCTGCAGATTTCAGACAGGACAAAGGGTTTATGAAGAGAATGTTGGCAGTGTCAGGAGAGAAACCTCTTCTGGTGACATCGGTGCTGTGGAGAGAGTCTGTGACCTCCATCAGAACATAGCAGGTAACAAGCAGATGGACAACAGAAATCTCTACCATGGTCAGGAAAAACCTCATGAGTGTAAAGTCTGTGGTGAAATGTTTTCAGAAGTAGGTAACTTTCAGACACACGAAAAAAACCACACAAGAGATAGGCCTCACCAGTCTGAAGTTTGTGGTGCTGCATTTACCAAGAGCAGACATCTACAGGATCACAAAGGAACACACACAGGAGAAAAACCTTACAAGTGTGAAGTTTGTGGTGCCACATTTACATGTGTCAGAAATCTACAGCGTCACAAAAGAATACACACAGGAGAAAAACCTTACAAGTGTGAAGTTTGTGGTGCCACGTTTACACGTGATAGCCATCTACAGGATCACAAAAAAAAACATACAGGTGAAAAACCTTACAAGTGTGAAGTTTGTGGTGCCGCATTTACATGTGGCGGAAACCTACAGAAACACAAGAGAACCCACGCAAGAGAAACACCTTACAAATGTGAAGTTTGTGGTGCCACTTTTACACATGGTAGCAGTCTACAGCGTCACAAAAGAAGAACACATTAAGGAGAAAAACCTTACAAGTGTGAAGTTTGAGGTGCCACGTTTACACGTGGTAGCAGTCTACAGCGTCACAAAAGAACACACACAGGAGAAAGACTTTACACTGTGTGAAATTTGTGGTGCCAGGTTTACATAAAGAGACCATTTAATTCTATGGAGACGCAAAAGAACACACGTGAGAAAAAAAATGTATCAGGTATTTTGGGACATACTCTTTGTGGTCCACACGATGACTGAAGGGTAAAAAATGATCTATCTAAAGAAGGCCAGATACAGGTGTGAAAGAAGGAGCAAACTACACTAGAACATCCGCGAATCATCCATAATTTATCTCTGACTGAAATTTGAGATAGTGTTTTAATACTTTTATTGGATGGCATAGGGTGTAGCGAAGCGAAAGGAGACGTCCCGGAGAAATTTGGACACGATGGAATCAGGTCCTCGTCAATTTCTGGGCCTACCACTTTATTGGTATCATCTTCAGCCTGTTCATTTGTCTTGCTTTTGGTGAAAAAAATACTTATCCATTTTGAAAAGGAGTTGACATTTTTGGGATTGAAGGAAGTTGGAGTGGACCAGTCTGGGAGGTAAAAATTAATGAGAAAATAGTCGCCGAAATTGAATGACTTTAAAACTTGAGTTTCTTGGAAACTGCAATTTTCCTTCACTTTTCTTTTAAAAAAATTTTTTTTTTTACTGTCTTTAATCAAAGTTTCTCAGTCAAATCCGCACAAAAATGTGTTTTTAAATGGACCAGAAAGGCTTTGAGCCCAAAAGAAAAAGTTGTTGAGAATTACTCAATGGGTCTGTTTCTCTGATTTCATTATTTTGACAAGTGCCGGATTGCGGCACGATTTCTCACATCCAGGTGTAAAGTTTGTGGTACCTGGTACTAGTGGTACCGTACATGCCCATTGATTCTAGTGAAGATCATTGCAACAAGTGTAAAGTTTATGGAGACAGGAAAGACAGACACTTACTAAAGAAGAGCTTTGCAACAAGTGTAAAGGATGGTGAACAGGGCTTCTGTGTTGTAATTGTAGGTATCACAGGGGCTTTTACAACGTCACATGATAGTTGTCTGCTCTCTCTCTCTCTCTCTCTCTCCCTCCCTCCCCCCTCTCTCTCTCTTTTTTTCTCTCTCTCCCTCTCTCATTCGGGTAGGATACCTAACATTACAGCAACCATCAGCCTTGTTGGTTGGTATAGTCTATGCCGGCTTTAAGCACAGTCATCGGGAGAAAGCAAGCGTGCCTGAGTGCGAAGTGGACTTAATCCAGAGATTTTTATACAGAACATTTCCAGAGCTATTTCCCTTTGTTCGCAAGTAGTGGTCGCGCAAAAGTGCACTGTCATTTTTTACTCGCCGTGGTAGTTTTTGTTTGTTTGTTTTGTTTTGTGGTCGAATGGGATAGGAAAACTTAATTTAGACGGCCAGTCACGATACAGCACACTAGCCCTACACACTGTCTGTGCGTACCACTGCCCGCTGTGCCACATTCATACCACCGCCTCATCTCACCTCGGGCGTGATACATAATCAGCTACCCCCCCCCCCCCCAGGGGTGGTGCCACTGTCTGAAGTGTCTTTAGGCCATTCCCAAACGGGGGACATTTCTCGTTCTAATGCACAGTAGAACGGTAAAATGGGCTGACCCAACAATGTCAAGCTCATAACTGTGCCTTAACTACAACAGGGAACTGCTGCTTTTTCTTTCCTAATCCTTACTATCGTCATTTTCCACTACTTCCTTTGTATGTTTGTGTGCACACTCTTGTGACCCTCTATTTCCGGGGTTCCTTGATAGTCGAAGCAGACTTTGTGCTGTTGAAGCTAGAGAGGTGAGCAGAGTAAGTCTGATTCCCTGTGTATAGACTTCTCTGTTGACATCCACCCCTTGGTGCTCATATGACCTTATGCAGTTGCGAGCGCCGTAAAACCTCTAATAAAACTGACATACATAATCAGGATTATCGGATAGTGATAACGAGGGGCAAAGGTGAAATCGCAACCAGCCTCCCTCTCTCGTCTTCTCGTATTTTTTTCATCTGTGTGTAGCTTTGCCCTAGGCTAGATCCTATGTCCACGAGCTGTGTGCGTCTCTCTGCCTTCCTCTCCACGCGCACGTGTGTGTGTGTGTGTGTGTGTGCGTCCATCACTTGTGTTCCTTTTAACACACTCACTGCTGCAGTGTAGACTGTGTTCGAACTTCGATGGGTCATTATGAAAGTATTGACTGTTTTGTAAATGAAGCATGCCCGAAGCCGAAGTTATCGAGCTTAATGAATTAGACGCGGGTACCATAATTTATATAAATGGCAAAAATTTGGTAAGAGCCGTTTAGCGTACTTGAGTCCGAAACGTGTTTTCTGCCGGCGTGTCTGAAGCCAGCACAGACTATATCATGCTGGGCTAGGGAGTGGGTGGCCCTGGTTCGAATCCAAGACGGGATGTTCTGGAACTTGGTTGTTTTAGGAAGTTTGGAAGACTCTCAGCTCATTTGGCTTAGTCCTGTCAGATAGGGACATTACATTCGGAGATCACGTCTAATACCCTAACAGTGTTGATGCAACAGTAAATATATCATGTATATTAAATGTGATGTTTGTAAGGATGAGAGTGGATGACAGGATAGGACATTAGATCTATTTTTCTTTTATTTCTATTATATTGGTGAATTTTAAAAAACTGTTCAAAGATTGTACATGTATTGCCATATTTATCTTTCCATGTGATTACGATTTAATTTAGAATCTAGATCTATTGTTTGGATACAAAAAAGATATTACCGTGCATTCTGTTTACTTCCTATTTTATATCCCCTTATGTTCACCACCCACTTCAACACTATTTCCAGAAGCATCTCAAGGCTCAAGGTCCTTTTCTGAATATGCAATATTAATTAAAACTGTCTCAATCAATGCACTCTGAGACCAGATCTTTCTTCTCAATACAGTGGAGTCCACTTATAACGAGTCCTGAAATAACGAGAAGTCTGTTATAAAGACACTAATCTAAAACCCCGTTTTTTTCCTTCTTTATCTTTGTGAATATAATACTGCTATTTCGCAATCAGACCGCCATGCGAGTCCGTTATAACGGAATATTGCTGCTGCTGTGCACAGCGCACAGACCAATTCAACATAATAAAACCTCGTCAGTTGAGAAAGTTGTTGGTGATCTTGCGAAACAAAGAATGGGAGAGCCCATGCGAACCAACAATGAAGGTTCCTTTTGTCCCATTTTGAGGAGTCTCATAAATTAAAACAATTTTATGTGAATGACAGAACAATAAGTTAATTTTTTCCACCCAAAGTAAAATTGTGAGGCAGCGCGGTGGAATCAGGCTCTCGTCAAAATAATTAAAGTGAAGAAACTTGCATTTTTCTGCAGGTTTGTGAATTTCTATCAAATTTTTGTTTTTTGCCTCAACACCTTTCATGCCCATTAAAGAACTCATTTCTGTGTGGATTTTTCTGAAAAACCTTGATTAAAGGCACAAAAAAAAGTAAATTTTCAGTTACCACGGACTCTTAAGCTAAGGAAATAACTAATCTTTGGCTGCCATTTTCTCTCTAATTTTACCTCTGAAAACAAGTGACCCCCAACTCCTTCTTTTGCAAATATCTCGACTTGTATTCAAGATAAATGGATATTTTCTTCTTTCAAATAAAGACAAGTGAACAAGCTTTAAGATGATACCAATAACTCTACATGCTCAAAAATTGACGAGAGCCTGATTCTACCACACTACCTCACAATTTGTCTTAACGGTTATGAACAAAACCTTATTCCATGTAATTTACAGTTGTTTTGGGATGTATTTTTTATTTTAACCCAAGTAAAGGACGTAATAGACCTTGCTTACATTCTGATATTTTGATTTTTATCATTAAGTGTATGGGTGTGGATTTTAATCAGTATTATACTTTTGTAGTAATGGTTATGAACAAACTATTTATTGTCCATTTCATCCTATATTTTGAGGGCTTTTCAGTGTTAACAAACTTTAAAAACATGTACAGAGATAACATATTATGAGGAGAGTTTCATTTAATAAAAGTTTTAAAAAATGAATGAGACCAATGAGAGTTATTACATAAAGTTGATTTTAGACCTTATTTGTTACACCCGGGTATCCCACCTTTTGGCAAATACTCTGTGTTATGAAGTTTGAAAGACTCTCAGCTCATTTGGCTTAGTCCTGTCAGATAGGGACATTACATTTGGAGATCATGTCTCTTAAATACCGTAACAGTGTTCATGTAACAGTAAATATATCGTGTACATTAAATGTGATGTTTGTAAGGATGAGAGTGGATGACAGGATATGACATTACATCTATTGTTCTTTTATTTCTATTATATTGGTGAATTTTAAAAAACTGTTCAAAGATTGTACATGTATTGCAATTATTTGTCTTTCATGTGATTACGATTTAATTTAGATCTGTTGTTTGGATACAAAAAAGATATTACCGTGCATTCTGTTTACTTCCTATTTTATATCCCCTTATTTCACCACCCACTTCAACATTACCGGGTATTTCCAGAAGCAGCTGAAGGTCCTTTTCTGAATGTGCGATATTAATTAAAACTGTGTCATTGGCATACCTGGTTATTATATATATTACGAGTTGTATTTTCTCAATCAATGCACTCTCAGACCAGATCTTTCTTCTCAATAATATATTTCTAAGGGACACAATGCCCATCTTTCACTCCCTGGCCTGTGCAGACATACGAGCGCTGTGGACTTTTCTCTTTCTTCGCGCCTTTGATCCAAGAATAACTCACGTCGAGAACTTGAGTTTTGCTTGTTTGCTTGGATAAAGACAGGCACGAGGACACAATAATGAACAATGTCATTTTTAGTGGGTTTTTTGTTGAATAAAGAGAGGCACGTTGACACAATAATGAACAATGTCATTTTTAGTGCTGGGAAAAAGTAAGACAGACAGACAGAAACAACAGAGTCAAAGAAAAGAAGTATCCCCCCCCCCCCCCCCCCCCCCCCGGCGGTGCCACTGACCGAAGTGTCTTTAGGCCATTCCCAAAGGGGGAAATTAACATGTTCTTATACACAGTAGAATTTGTGAATGGGCAGATTTATCAATGTCATGCTCACACATGACTGTCTTGGAACAACATAGGGGGAACTGCTGCTTTTTCTTTCCCCATCCTTACTATCGGAATTTTCCTCCACTTCTTTTGTATGTTTGTCTCTCTTTTGTGAACTGCTATTTCTGGGATGCCTTGATAGTCGAAGCAGACTTTGTGCTATTGAGGCTAGGGAGGTGAGTAGAGTAAGCCTGATTCCCCGTTTTGACTTCTCTGTTGACATCCATCCCTTGGTGCTCACATGACCTTATGCAGTTGCGAGCGCTGTAAAACCCTTAAACTGAAAGTAAAACTCTTAAAAAACTAAGAAAAGAAGTAGGACCTACCAGAGGCATCCTCCAACCACATGCTGTGAATTGTGAACTGAACAGAAAGGTGACGGGAAAAGACTGAAATAATAGTCAATAATACTAATATGTTCACGGTTTGTAGGATAGTATGTTTTTAGTTTTAGGCGGTGTTTTACAGCACTTGCGACACAATAATGTCATACTGTATATTTGAGCTGAACATAAGAAGAGCTGTTACAAGAGAGTCACAAACACACAAAAAAAAAGAGACCAGGACGATAGATGTTTGGTGGGAAAGAAGGAGAGATCAGGACGATAGACGTTTGATAGGAAAGAAGGAGAGATCAGGACGATAGACGTTTGATAGGAAAGGAGAGATCAGGACGATAGACGTTTGATAGGAAAGAAGGAGAGATCAGGACGATAGATGTTTGATAGGAAAGAAGGAGAGATCAGGACGATAGATGTTTGATAGGAAAGAAGGAGAGATCAGGACGATAGATGTTTGATAGGAAAGAAGGAGTCTTTATGTTAGGCCTGGATGTTTGAACACCCTCCCCAACACCATTTCGATCAGTAAGCTGTCCCTGTCGTTTTATGTAAGAAAAATTCTGAAATTATGCAAACAGCCTAAAAATGTGAAATTATGCGATTCTGTTAATTGAAAAAAAAAGATTGATAAAGGAAAAAATTGGAAATTATGCAAAAAATTATCAAGTTTTGCTAAATTATGGCGGGTGCATAAAAATAAAACCACGGGACAGATTTAGGAGGCGGCTTTCTCACCCTGCCTGTCTTTTGGTTTTGTTGTAGTAAGAGTTTTACGGCACTTGGAACACAATAAGGTCATATAAGTGCTGAAATAGATAATGTGTTACAAGAGAGTAAACATACACAAAATAGAAGGAGGGGAGAGAAGGAAAACAGATGTTTGATAGGAAAGGAGCAAACCACACCAGAGCACCCGCCAACCACCCACTTTTGTTTTTTGTTTCAGTGTACAAAGTCTGCTTCGACTACTCTCAAGGCACCCCGGAAATAGCAGTTCATAAGAGAGAGACAAAACATACAAAAGAAGTAGAGGCAAAATGACGATATGATACTACGGATGGGGAAAGAAAAACCAGCAGTTCCCTCTATGTTGTTTCGGCACAGTATGAGCATGACATTTATAGATCAGCCCATTTACAATTCTACTGTGCCTAAGAACATGTTAATATCTCCCCTTTGGGAATGGCCTATTTAAAGACACTTCAGTCAGAAGCACCACCCTGGTTGGGGAGGGGGGGGGAGGAACCTGCCTGTCTGGATGGAAAGGGATACAATATCCCAGCAGAAAGACCAAGATACTTGACAAAAATTGTCCTCATTTGGAAATCAAACTGGGATCTCCTGCGGGCATCAGAAAAGCCCCTAACCAGAACACCACAGACGCCGATCTATCTCATAAATACTTTGTCATGTATATTGACTGAACCCCCGCCTCACTGCCACCCCGATCTATCTCATAAATACTTTGTCATGTATATTGACCAAACCCCCGCTTACTGCCACCCCGATTTTTTAAGGTCACTTCTCTCTCAGTCTCTGTGGATATTTTTGTATGAGAGAAAACGTAGAAGAGTATGGATTAAGAAAAACACCAAACAAGATGAGAATTAAAAATACCCAAAGTGAATATCTCATTACACAACAAGCAGAAGAGAAGGATTTTTTCCCACAATTTATTTACATAAAAACCAGCAGAAAGTCAGCAAGCTGTTCACATGTACTGAGCCCAGAAAGAAACATTTCTCAGCCAATAGAAAAACAGAAAACTGTTTCGTTCCTTTAGAGGGATTTTACCTTCATCAGGCTAATGACAATGTATATCTCCTTACTTTTTTCAACATTTAGAAATTGAATGAGATTTACAGCAAAAAAATTATTCAGTACATTCAACCCATACCACTGATTTAACCCTATCCGTACGCCCTGGGGTCATTTTGTACCCCCCGGGGTTGTATTCTTCACATTTTAGAATGCTTCTAGTACGAAGATCTCTTCGAAACGTTTCAGTATTAATTCTCAAAAAATCATTCTGACCGACTGCTGTGCAAAGCGTACGGATCGGATTAACGAGTAAATTTCCTCTTTGGAAAGTGGTGGCACAGAGTTCCCCACATTGTATGGATACGATAGTAAAACTTGACTTACGGATAGGGTTAAGAAACTGCAATTTTTTTTTTTTTAATTAAAAATTTTGGGCTTAATGAATGTGAACAGAAGGCTGACTGATGATACACGAGCTCATTCTTCATGGATCCCACCCTGACGATACACGAGCTCATTCTTCATGGATCCCACCCTGACGATACACGAGCTCATTCTTCATGGATCCCAGCCTGACGATACACGAGCTCATTCTTCATGGACCCCACCCTGACGATACACAAGCTCATTCTTCACGGATCCCACCCTGACGATACACGAGCTCATTCTTCACGGATCCCACCCTGACGATACACGAGCTCATTCTTCACGGATCCCACCCTGACGATACACGAGCTCATTCTTCACGGATCCCACCCTGACGATACACGAGCTCATTCTTCATGGATCCCACCCTGACGATACACGAGCTCATTCTTCACGGATCCCACCCTGACGATACACAAGCTCATTCTTCACGGATCCCACCCTGACGATACACGAGCTCATTCTTCATGGATCCCACCCTGACGATACACGAGCTCATTCTTCACGGATCCCACCCTGACGATACACGAGCTCATTCTTCACGGATCCCACCAAAGTCTATTTGCTCTTTTTCCCCTTGCCCTTGGACTTGGCAAACAGCCACGGATCAATCTCCTCTGTGGACAAACCGCGCACGGAGAAAAGCCTGGCCGCCCGTTCCTCCAGTGTGCCCCCACACTTGATCCCTCGCGACATGAGAGCACATTTCAGACGCTCCAGACCCAACGCTGCCAGCTCCTTCTCGCTGGCGTAAAGTTCAAGGTCAACAGGTGTGTTGGGGTCAATCGCTTCCGCGGAGTCACCAACGGCAGCGGACGAGGCGAGGTCGTCGGGTTTTCTATCGGCAACATTGGGGGAGGAGGACGGTGGGGGTAACTGGGACAGAAGAGAGTGGGGGTGTGGCTTGTCCTCACTTCCTCCATCGCCACCATCAGGTTCTGTTTTCACTTCTGCCACGGGTGGTGGAGAGTTTGAGTCTGAAGAACCAGCAATCTGATCTGAACCCGACACAGGACTTTGCTGGAGAGAGGCGGGGTCGCCGTGTTCTGAGGTGCTGGAAGAGACCCGAGACGCGGCCGACGAGTTCTCCCCTGGCTCAGACTTCACCTCCACGGGAGCGACCTTGGACGTAGACGCGCCGTTGTCGAGGCTGGGACTGCCAGGACGGGCCTCTGTGTCCGACTCACTGTCAAGGTCGTCCGAATCTATGTCCATACCAAGCCTGCATGAAAGGAAACCAAAACTGAATTATATATATATACCGTATATTTATAGATCTAAGTAAGTGACAATACAACAATTCATTAACCCATGAAGAAAACAAAACTGTTTGGTTTTTTTTTTTTAAAAGAATGTACTTTTTACCCCCCCATCAACACAATTTAGATCACTTAGGGGGCGGGCTTCCTACCCTGCTTGTAAGGCCAACCCGTGCTGAGAGAGACACAAGATTCCTGAAGAAAAGGCAAGACACTCGATAAAAACTCTCTGCATTCGGGAATCCAATTCGGGTTTCTAGCATGCAACAGCGAGGAGCCTTACTCTGACTGCTACACCACCTGATACCAGCAAGAAAACTGTCCTAAACGTAGCATCTGCGTTTGTAGCCGTGTTTTTGTGCAAAAGTTGCCTCAAAAAGTGACAAAAGTTGCCAAAAAAGTTGCCCCTAAATTTCAAGCTTTCAACTCTCTGTGACGACGTAGCAATACGTTAATAGGGGTAACAATCTCTCAAGCACCAGAATTTCTTGTGCTCTGTTTTAAGCAACCAGAATATCATTTGTAGTCACCCAGAGTGTAAAAACGTGAAAAATAAAGGTTTCACAACAGAATGAAATCAAAATTAGAAGAGCACGGATAAATAACCACAACAAAAAAATTAGGGCGCATGTCCACCTATCCGAAGATTGGCTGTTTTAACCCTAAACATGGGTCATTCTGTCCCCGCAGAATTATGCGATTGTGCGGCCGCATTTTTTCGCATAATTCTGCAACATTTGCATAATTTTGGATTCCTCGCGTTTTTTCACGTTTTCCCCCATTTTTTTTCATAAAACAATTAATTAACGCCTCGCCATGTGACTAAAGGGAAGTAATCACCGTAACAAGTCTCATTTAAGGGACAAGTT
>NW_004797552.1:830761-832811 GCF_000002075.1 Aplysia californica
ATATATAAATATATATAGCCTATATACTGTATTCTGTTGAAGACATGGTCTCAATACACTGGATTTTTTTGTATAAAACCATGGGGACAGCCAGTTCCCTTCCTGAGTCAGCCCAGTTTACGGTATATTTATAAAGTGTTATTTGCATGCGTGTGTAAAAGTTGGATGACTACATGTTACTTAATTTAACGAAGGTCACTGCAAACTAAAGTTCTGTCTCGTTTTCTTTCATGTTGTTAGTCTAATGCAGGTACATAATATAATATCAATAATAATATTAATAATAATGAAAGTAATAATAATATAATGATAACAATAGGCCTACATAAATAACAATAATTCAAACATTTTTTATAAATCATAAGAGATTGACACTCCTAAAATATTACAAAGTTAACATATTTTCATCAACGCCACACTATAACGTACACCCAAGAAACACAGCTCTACAACCACCGTGGTGCCACTGACTGTAGTGTCTCTAGGCCATTCCCAAAGGGGGGACATTTCTTCTTCATGCACAGTAGAATTGTAAATGGGCTGATTCATCATGTCCCGCTCATAACTGTGCCTGATCTACAACAGGGAACTGCTGCTTTTTCTTTCCCAATCCTTACTATTGTCATTTTCCTCTACTTCTTTTGTGTGTTTGTCACTCTCTTGTGACCTGCTATTTCCGGGGTGCCTTGATAGTCGAAGCAGACCTTGTGCTGTTGAAGCTAGAGAGGTGAGCAGAGTAAGCCTGATTCCCTGTAAAAGACTTCACTGTTGACACCCACCCCTTGTTATTATAATAAGGGTGCGCCCGTCATGAGATGGTCTCAAGACCATCTGAACGCGATCTCAAGATGATCTCTGACTTTGAGAATGAGATCGCGCACGACCAAAATCCGGATTGCTCAATTAAAAATCTCAACCTTCCGTGACATCGCTTGAATTCAGAAGGATCCAGAAAGTTATCTGTTGGATAGCAAATCGGGGTACAGTCCGTGCCGGCTTTAAGCACGCCGGCCTTAAGCACGTTTCGGACTCAAGCACGCTAAATGGCTCTTACCGAATTTTTGCTATATAAATTACACGCCTATAAGCACGGTAACTTCGGCTTCAAGCACGCTTCATTTACAAGACAGTCAATATTTTCATGATGACCCATCGAAGTTCGAACACAGTTTACACCGCAGCAGTGGAGTGTGTCTAGAGAAACACAAAGAACGCAAGTGATGGACACACACACTCACACGGGCGGAGAGGAAGGCAGAGAGATGCACACAGCCGTGCGCGCGGACATAGGATCTAGCCTAGGCCTAGGGCAAAGCTACACACGACCAAAAAAAAAATACAAAGAGAGTCGGGGCCGGGGAGACAAGAAAGGGAGGCTGGCTGCGATTTCACCTTTGACCCTCGCTATCCATTAATCCTGATTGTGTATCACGCGCGAGGTGGGATGAAGGCGGTGGTATGAGTGGGACAGCGGGCAGTGGTACGCACAGGCAGTGTGTTACAGTACAGTAGGCCTAGTGTCCTGTATCGTGACTGGCCGTCTAAATTAAGTTTTCATTTCTCATTCGACCACAAAACAAAAACAAACAAGCGAACAAAAACTACCATGGCGGGTGTCTAAATAACAGTGCACACTTTTGTGGGACCGCTATAGGCCTACTCACAAACAAAGGGAAATAGCACGGGGAATTTTCTACATGAAAATCTCTGGATTATGTCTACTTCGCACTTTAGCACGCTTCGGCTTTAAGCACGCTTAAGCTTTCTCCTGATGACCGTGCGTAAAGCCGGCATGGACTGTACTATTTGTGTAGCAGCGCTGGAAGTGGTGGGTGACTTGTCTTAAAATGGAGTCATGAACATGAACTGGAGACTAAACCTATGAAACAGAGATACAAACTGAAACAGTAATGAGTGTTTATGGAAAATTATAGAATCTTCTAAAGTAAAGACTATTGCAATCGAGTGACCTTATTTAGGCCACATATGGCCTAAATAAGCTAAACCCCCCTCCCTTACCTTATTTAGGCCACACCTGTGGCCTAAATAA
>NW_004797552.1:837922-847922 GCF_000002075.1 Aplysia californica
TCAGTAAAAATAAAAGTTGTAGAATTTTACACTATCATCAGTAAATAAAAGTTGTAGAATTTGGTGCCACAGCGTATGTAGACATGTAGACAATCTTACTGTGGTGGGCAGTCCTATTTCCCGAATTTGAAAGTGTCAATTTTGATGCCCGAGACAATTTTGCTTTCAATAATCGACATGGTAATTCCTGATGCTCTTAATAAAACTGTCCCCGTGGTTTTATGCACCCCGCATAATTTAGCAAAATTTGATCATTTTTTGTATAATTTCTGATTATTTTCCTTTATCATTCTTTGTTAATGGGCTCAGTTTGTGTAATTTCAGAATTTTTTTCTTGCATAAAACGATGGGGACTGATAAAAGTACAAAAATGAGGTTGGCTTCAATAATACAAAATTTTTTTTTTTTTATTTAATAATTTTCTCCTTCATGAACTGATGGTGTCCTTCCACATCCACGGCAGAAGAGAAATTCAAGGGCAGTTACTCGTAGTTAACAAGGTAAAGACAGTGAAATAAAGGAAATAAAAGCAAGAAAATTTACCTGTTGACCTGATCACAAGCACAACTTGGCTCAGACAGCAGCAGCTCGTGCTGTCGGCTTTGACAGACGTTTGTCTCAATCAAATCCTTCCACTAGAAGGCCCAGGCCTATTTCTTGGAAACGGTGTAAGTGTATGGGTTCAGCGCCCCTCTCCTGACTCTCTCAGATACAGATCGTGAAATAACACCAAAATCCTTCAACTAGAGGACCCAGGGCTCAGATCGTGAAATAACGTCAAAATCCCCCTGTGATGACTCAACTACCACTATATATAGAGAGGCTTTGGAGAATCAGCAACTAACAACTTACCATTCCTTGGAGCTCTTAGAAACCTTCGACTTCTTGGCAGGCCCTGATGAGCTGGATTCTCCTTTTTTATGGGCTCTTTTCAAACCTAGGAGAGAACAGAAATGATAAATTATACAAATCATTTCCACAACTAGGTGCACAGAAAGAGCACCCAGACAACAGTATTAACTACACAGAAGAGAAAACTCTCGTAAAAACGCTATTTAAAGGACTGCAGACACCAGATAACTACGAAACCTTGAGCTGTCACACCCAGAGCGAGCAATTATCTTCAGAACGAGAAAAATCCCTGATGATCGGATGAGTTTCCCAACCTTTTCTGACCAGGTCAGTGGAACTGTCTACCATCTGTTCTTCAGATGTCCCCAATTACAGGAGCTCCGGAGTCAACTTCTTCTTCTCGTCCCTACCACAGACAATAGCCTAGCAATGACCACGAAAATCCTTTTTTTGCCAGAAAATGTTTGCAAATAGGTGCATTTTGTAGCTTTATCTTCACTGAGCATAGAACTTTTTGAATTTTTAAAATCCATCAATAAACAAAAAAGTTACGGATTTTTTAATCAATTAATTTCTGGTACACTTTTATATAATGAAAAACCCCCAAAATATGGGACGTTCTTTGGTGAGTTTTGAGACAATATTCGTCATAACTCGCTCATTTCTCTGAGTATTTAAAAGAAACTTGGCAACCCAGTACATTTTCTAGTGCAGAATCTAGTCCTGCTTTCAGATTTTTCATAGCTATCCTATTTTTTGAGTTATGAAGACGTTTATAGGTAAAAATGTTGGCCTTTTTCGGTGCGTTTTGAGACAATATTTGTCATAGCTCGCCTATTTCTTGGAATATGTAAATGAAACTTGGCAGTCTAGTACATTTTTTAATGCAGAATTTAGTCATGCAGTCAGATTTTTAATATCTGTCATACTTTTTGAGTTGTAAAGACATTAACAGGTAAAAAAGTGGCGTTCTTTACAGATTTACAAAGATTATCAGTCATATGTTCTCCCAAAGTCATGATATTTGAATGAAACTTGGCAACATAAAAGGTTCTTCCTTGCCAAGCAATATTCTGGATCAATTTGTCACAAAAATGTAAGTAGAGAGCTACTAATAAATCCAGTTTTGTACTAGTAAAAGCATGCATACTTTGTTATAGAAAATAAGATCGTCTTTGTGTATATCCATTGTTGGACAGTGTCCTATTGTGTGGTAGATTAAGATGCGTTCAGATAATATAGTTTACAAGTCATGGGAATATTTCGCATGTGTAGGCTACAACTCATACAATAAATGTAACATATTTACACCCCCCCCCTTCTCTCTCTCTCTCTCTCTCTCTTTCTCTCTCTCTCTCTCTCTCTCCCTCACGCGTGAACGATAACAATGTATAAACGGGACTATCTTCCCAGACTGGACTAAATAAGTACCATACTCTTTAATAACAATCTTAATGCCTCACTTTTCCCAAACAGAGCACACAGGACGAGTCCAAGTGTGTGCTTTCCCAAGAGGGGGGAATAGGCTTTCATAACGCAAACACAATGCCATACCACTTCTCAAAATGTTTGCTTTTCTGTTTCTATTCTTCTGTCATGTAATCAAGCAAATAAAAATGACTACATCTATTGTATTGTGACTAAAATGCAACAAAAACGCAAGTTATCAAGGCCCCCGTTTAGTTTTCAAGTATCCTTCCCCCCCTTTCCATTTCACATAAGCGGGGCCTCGTTTGTAGAGCCCGAGGCGACCGATGGCTGATGACGTCACTCAGTGGAAATTTCCACGCCGCCGGCCGTTCACCCAGCACGCGTAAATGGCAATGTCGCTTTTTTCCTTAGTTACTCCCACATTTTTAAAGATTACGCTAAAACCGCTAAACACAGAAGCATGAAATTTTAAGGGAATAAAGAAAAATGGTGTACAACGTATCAGTCAGTTTGACAAATCACAGCTCCGAAAAACCTTCAAAGCGCACCACATCAACCACTTTCGCAAACGTTTTCGACTGCTTCTAGGATGGGTACAATGTTGTCAAACTGCATACTACGAGATTGACCTCTTTTCTGATTGGCTGCCAAGTTTCATTCATATCCATTCACGAGAAGCGGCGTGAGAGCGAGTGGAAGACAACAACCTTTGCGTTAGTGCATCCCATGAAACACCCCCGCTGCGGGGGCCAAAAATCGGCAGAACAAAATGCGCTCGGTGGGCATTGCTAAATAGCCTAGCGTATTGCAGCAAAGAACAGATGGCAAGAAGAACCTCAACCATTTTTTTCACCCCTTCGATACCTTATGATGTAGGCCTACCTGCTACGTTACCTTATGATGTAGGCCTACCTGGTATGTTACCTTATGATGTACCTGCTACGCCAGGAAAATGTGTACATTTTTAGCTTTATGCTATACCATGAACGTCACGGAAGTTGGCAAAATTTGCCGTTCCTGGTTACCTTTAAATATATATAGCCTATATATAGCCGATATATATATATATAGGAACCGTGTATATACCCACCGGTGTGCAAGGCGTCCTGTGTGTGTGTATATATATATATTTTATATATCAAGGAACCCTGTATCCACCAGTGTGCAAGGCGTCCTGTGTGTATATATATATATATATATATGAAGGAGCCGTATATATACCCACCGGTGTGCAAGGCGTCCTGTGTGTGTATATATATATATGAAGGAGCCGTATATATACCCACCGGTGTGCAAGGGGTCCTGTGTATATATATATATATATATATATATATGAAGGAGCCGTATATATACCCACCGGTGTGCAAGGGGTCCTGTGTATATATATATATATATATATATATATGAAGGAGCCGTATATATACCCACCGGTGTGCAAGGCGTCCTGCAGATCCTCCTGCACCTTGGCGCGCTGCTCGTGGTACTCGGGGTCGTCAAACTTGTGCTGTCCACGATTCAGGTGGCGTGCCAGGCGCTCCTGTCGGCGCTCTTCCTTCTCCTTCTCTCGTTCTGCCTCTTTGGCCAACCACTCCTTCAATCTGGAAGGGAGCACATGGTATTTTTGGTTGTTTTTTTTTTTTTTGTTGGTTCAACGCACAATCTGCAATTCTAGGATACTGCCATTAGAGGGCTAATGTGAAGTCTCCCAGCAATATGATAACTAAAATTTCCATTGAGAGTTTACAGAATTTATATATATAGGCCTACATATAACACGATGGATTTTTCAAACAAAGATGTCACAAATAGAACTAAACCGAGCGGAGACTTCGATTTCACTTCCAAAGCTGTTCTTTGTTCACAAAAGAATCAAACACAACACAAGATGTGATGTCGAATCTTTTCCCCTTGTAATTTTTCCCCCCTGTTCGCCGGAATTAATTTCTGAAAGGGCCCAGGTTTTGAGGGGGTGACATCTTCTACACACAAACACAAACAAGCTTTACACAAATATATTTACACATTCCGTATCATTTGAAAGGTAATAAAATGTGTCACGACATGGTGGAATCAGGCGCTCGTCAATTTTGGAACATATGGAGTTATTGGTGTTTTATCATAAAGGTTGTTCATTTGCCTTGTTTTCGCAACAACAAAAAAATCAGTTTATCTTGAATAGAAGTGGAGATGTTTGAGACTGAAGGAGACGGGGTGGCCAGGTTCCAGAGGTAAAATTAGCCAGCAACAAATTGTACCAACAGTCGAGGCTACTCACTTTTTTTCATTGTTGATATCCCTCATCCGACGGCCGCTGAGATCCCGGCAAGCCTCTCTGCTCGTTGTCTTTTCGATTTGGGCACCAATAGCTCTGAGCATGGATCCAAAGCCTGAGGAAAATAGTACCAAAAAATTGAAGACGACGACAAAAAACTCTCAAAGCACACAAAGTGTCTCACTCTCAAGGCTGATTTAAACGCTATCCCCTATTTTATTTTTTAAAAAGACAATTTTTTCAAACTGACCAAATAAATACTTTTTTTAAAAAGCACATTAAAAAAATGATTTTTTTTGTTTCAAATGACACTCCCTTAAAAACATGTTTCCATCAAAAACATTTTCAAAGGCCCAAATTTACACACACAAAAAAATCTACAAGCATTCAATACTCCCCAATACATATAGAGAAAATTTATTTGTAAACTCTTGACAAAAACTGGCGGCCTTTGTCTGGAAGCTGAGGTTCTTTGATTCTTGGATAGAGAACGAGGCATGGTCCACTCACCTCCTTTTCCTCCCAAGACTCGCGGGACAATGTGGTAAGTCTTCTCATCATCCAGGAGACTGTTCTCATCAACCTTCCGTCCATTGCACAAGATGTAAAATCCACTTCCATCACTTTGCTTTTGTGGAAAAAGGTCAAAACACAAACTGTATTACGTGATGTTAAGTTTTAGTAAGAGTTTTATGGCACTAGCAACACAGACAGCTCATATAAGTGCCAAATATTAGAGGTGTCACAAGACAGTTTTATGAGAGTAACATACAAAGAAAAGAAAGAGGGGAGATTTAAAGGACGATAGATGTTTGATAGAAAAGAAAGAGGGGAGATTTAAAGGACAATAGATGTTTGATAGAAAAGAAAGAGGGGAGATTTAAAGGACGATAGATGTTTGATAGAAAAGAAAGAGGGGAGATTTAAAGGACGATAGATGTTTGATAGAAAAGAAAGAGGGGAGATTTAAAGGACGATAGATGTTTGATAGAAAAGAAAGAGGGGAGATTTAAAGGACGATAGACGTTTGATAGAAAAGAAAGAGCATTACATGATACCACACTATAGCGCACCCATCAACCACCCACTTTAGGGCAAAATAGCACGATACACTCCTTACAAAAAACGGACTAAAACAATTCACCATAACCTGCAGTATAACCACAAAGAGTTCTGTTTAGTATACCATGTGACTCTTGGGACCATCCTTCACTACCAACCCTCAAACTCAAGTAACATGAATCGTCCTGCACGCTTAAAGACAGCTTCAACTTTTTTCTCAGCCATTATCTCTCTAAATTTACCTCCAACACCAGGCGACCCCCACCTCCGTTCATCGCTATTTCGACTTTTCTATTCAAGAAAGACGGGTGTGTATTTTTTGCCGCCAAACAAAAGACAATTATAAATGACAGTGACAAGCCTTGTGTTACGCCTTACGACACAACGATACTTATAATTCCATACATAGTCATGCCCAAAAATTGACAAGCGCCAGATAGATTCTACCACTCTGCATCATGAAACAAATACCCTTACTTAACTCTTCATCTCCGGCAAGCCGCTTCCAGCGGCTCGCGGTCGGAACCTCCGAGCCACTGACAGCGGCTTAGCGCATTCCTTTATGACGACTTCATGATCAAATTACTTTTTGGCAATTGCCGAGTCTCTTTTCCCGGAAATTCATTCGGTAAAATTGAAGATGGAAATTCGATTGAAGATTAGCAGACCACCTAGATCTACCGGGAATACTTTTTTTGGCACTAAAAGTAAAAACTAGGCCTCTATTATTTTTGTGACTTTAGCAGGGTGACCCCCCCCCCCCCCTTCTACCTGAGTAAATCTAGTCTAGATCTAGATCTAGTGGTGGTCTTCTAATAATGTTCAAAGAGACCAGTTAAATAAATTATTACTGAGCTTAGGGCAGAAGTGGACATAGTCAAACCGCATTTTTGACTTTAACCGCTGGCTACAGATGAAAAAGAACATTCACGGCCTAGAGATCAAAATCAATCAATGGTTTTATATTGTACGACAGTAGACTAGAATCTACACGACGTAGCCTTTCTTTAGCCTTTAGTCTAGGCTTTGGCCGTCGTTATTCGGACTCGAGTCCAAATAACATTTTTTCATATTTGGACTCGAGTCCGAATAAAAAAATTTCTTATTCGGACTCGAGTCCGAATATGAAAAAATGTTATTCGGACTCGGGTCCGGAAAAAAGGAAGTGTCTTCGTTCTATAGATCTGTCTAATGTGTTCAGTGCTTCCAATTTTCCGCCATGTTTTAGTTTCCCCCATACCTTTTCTGCCGATCCGATGCCCGCCGCCTTATTGATATGCCCCCCCCACGTTTCCCACTTTCTTTGTTGTAGAAAAAGGTAAAATTGAAGATCAGCGGACCACCTGGCACCTGCATATTATGAGCTGTGTTAAAAAAAAAAGACCAATTCGTTCAAATACACATCAAGCCTGTGTCATCTCGATTGTTTACCAAGAAAAAGTTGTGTTGCTGTGTAGAGCTGAGCATACGGCAACTTTTGATTCCATAGACCAGCGCACAATTCATTACGTAGATCTACGTCAAGATTAGCTTATTATTGTAATAATGATCAGTTGCCGGGGGGAAAAAAGACTGACGCGTATGCGACGTTCAACGCCCGGACCTATACTGCCCCCACTCCCTGACACGCACACAGCCACACGTGTGCAGGCCGCCCATCCGACCCCGACACATGCTAACGAGCCATCTTTAATTGCTTCTGATGACCTCTTGACAAATAAGCATTTATTAGAAGCGCTATAACTTTTCAGGCCGGCCTCAAATTCATCATAAGATAAAAACTCGGCTCCTGCACAAAAGAAAGTGGCTATTCTCACCCGCCCGGAAGTTCTCGCAAGATCAACTCCTCCCCTCTTCTTTCTCTCTCTGTCTCTTTCTGAATACTGTCTATCGGTGTGGACGATCAAATTGACCAAAAAAAAGTTTAAAAATGATGTTAAAACACAAAAGTAAATTAATTTGGTTGTCTACAAAGATGCTACGACTATTTAACTTTTCGAATCGAGCCGAACTACGCGGGTCGCCATTTTGTTTTGCCCGGAAATTCTCGCGCTACTCCTCTCTCTCTTTCCACTGCCCACAGACAAAATAGTACGCTTTTAGTAGGCTACAGTTGTAATGGAACGTTTGTTCACGGCACAGAATTCTACAATTTTTCCTCACAGTGTAGAATTCTATGGTTTAGGGTGAACGCAAAATTTGGTGAACGCACACCGGGTGAGAATAGCCACAAGACTCGCCTGCACTATTCTCACTCCGGATGAGAATAGAGGTGGCCTGCACAAAACGCCATTTTGCCCGAAGTGATCCCGGTCTCTACCCAGCCTGAGGCTGAGGCGAGTCACGAGTGAGGCAGGACAGGAAGCCGGAGTCACGAGTCACATGAAGTCGGAAGTCGGAAGTGATGTCATGCTGGACAAGAATCAGAGTCCGAATAACATTTTTTCATATTCGGACTCGAGTCCGAATAGTCACTTCGTTAGGCTTTATTAGGCTAAAGTAAAGTGAAAGTTGAAAGTTCTACCAGTCACAGTACAGTGGTAGTACCACTAACCTTCGCATCCCACTGTTTCAATAACTCGTGTCCTTTTAGTTTGTACGTTGTATCAACAACCCTTGGCGGACCACAGCAAAACACTACATTCAGAGGCATAGTGTAGTGGTATCAATTCGATGGATTTATCCGAACAATTCCTCTTTTCCAACTCTGCTGTGACAGCCCACGCGACATCAAATGTTTGTAAACAAGTTGTGTAGACCGGAAGCTGGGAGGAAATGGACTACTAGGCAAGAAAACGACACGGTCCTGCCAGGTTTTCCCTCATCTCTCAAGTTTTTTACGAAGACGCAAAGAAAAGTAGGGAGGAAGGATGGTCCATGTTTTTGTTTTTTATTTGGGTTATTGTTTGACGGCGCTCGCAACTGCATAAGGTCATATGAGAGCGCGAGACACACCAAACATTTTCCGTAGGAAGGAAATGTTGAAATTTTCCCTAGTGGCTGCTGAAGCCTACTCTTTTATCGATTTTTGGACCACCAAGGGATCCTTAACATGTGCAACTTGCACTCGAGACCTCCGAGATTTTTCGCCCTTGTGCGAGATGGTTAGTTGTAGATCTTACCTATCGTAAGATCAGGGGTGTGGCTGAAATACAGCAGTAAGAAGGAGCCAAGGAGTAGCAGTAGAAAGGCTTCAAAGAGAGTCATAGGAGCCCAGAGGAAGGGGCAAAGGAGGTGAGGGGGTTGGAGTAGAAAGTGGAAACGAAAGCAGACGACAGAATATTTTTAGAGAGCAGGAAAGGATGTGAAAGGAGAGAATTTTAGAGAAGAAAATTTTCCGTCGCCACCCGGATTCGAACACGGGACCCATTGAATCTGAATGAGAGGCGAACACCTTAACCTGTAGGCCACGAGGGCCCCCATAATCCCGATTCTATTATATTAGGTTTGATAAGAAAGAAGGAGCAAACGACACCAGAGCACCCACCACCCACCCACACGCAGCAAGTAATAACACATGTATGTATACGTAAGTACAGGGTGATCCAAATAAAAATTTACAACTTTTTCTGTTAATATTTTCCTCCACACTGAAGTTTAGCGATTCAAATTTGGACACAACATTTGGAAGTCAAAAACAATTTGTTTGATAATCATTTTAGATAAATCCAAAGAATAATTTCGCTCTACATAGCGCTTAAAAAAACCAACCCATTTTCAGCCATGTCCCAATTTTTGGAACATGACGCACTAGTTCGCATAAGGCCAACCTCTAAATATCCTAACGATTGCGCCCTGTTGCAAGCTACAGTAGCCTAACAGACCAACAGAAGTTTGCAGATAGTCTGTCTCAAGTTTCCTTTTGCCTGCTGAGATCATGGTTAAGATTAGTGAAGAGCACAGTGCTTTTTGTATTGAACATTTCCTCAACATCAACTCATTTCGTAAGTTTGGCACAAGGCTCAGAAGTAATGTTAGAGTGACCTTAAGGCCTTCTTTGATGTAAAGGGTGGAAATGGTCACTCAGTTAGGACCTGTAGAGAAATGCTTGCTGTTTCTGTTACAATCAACATCTTTCAGATTTCCTGCCCTTGAACTTTTATTTTTGCCTATTATGTAACAAAATGTTGTTGTTTTTCTCAAAACTTCAATTTTTGATAGTTTTTATGATCTACTTTTTAATTTTCTATCAGGCGCTCGTCAAAATGATGGAGTCGAAGAAATAGGCATTATTTCAGCCCCTTGGGCAATTTTTATCGTTTATTTTTTTTGCTCATCACCTTTTGTGTCCATGAAAAACAAGACATTTCTGAGAGGGTTTTACGGAAACTCTATGACAAAAGGCATAACTTACTACGTTTACAGTTTCTAAAGTCACTCAAG
>NW_004797552.1:852922-873736 GCF_000002075.1 Aplysia californica
TAACATCCTGAACACGTTAGTTCTACAGACTGTTTGCCAAATCACACTGGTCATCAACACCTCTGTGATGGCTTATGGCCTCTATAGGTCTACCAAATTCCAGGAACATTCATCCAGCAATCTGCCTACTGAGGAAAAGTCCAAAGTGTCATCTGTAGGGAGAGAGAAAGAAGAGGTATCGTCAACTCAAGACAGTCGAGGAGATTACAAACCCAACGAACAACATCCCAACGACGGGGTTATTTCTCAGAGTGGATCAAACAGGGCGGGGTCACAGGGGGTGAAGAGAGAAAATCAAGTTTCCAAAGACGGAAAAGTTGCTGGGCCGTCGACAAAATACAAGAGAACTATTCGGGTAGTAAGTGGCGTATCTTCCCTTTTTATCATTTGCAACACGCCTCTCTTGGTGGCAGTGTACATGAAACGACTCGTCCCGGGTTTTGATTTTGGGCTCAAACACCACAGCGAGTTCGCCCTTGCGGTCAACATTGTGTTCCTCAGTACAGCAATCAATGCTGCTTCCAACTTCTTCGTGTACACCGCGTTCAACAGAAAGTTCAGGGGTCAATTACGGGGACTTTGTGGCCCAAACAGGAAGTTCTAGCGGTCAAGTCTACTGTCACCTATTGTTACACGTCAGTTGAGGACATCTGAATTGTAAGTGCTTGATTAGTGCAAAAGCGTAATACAGCTAGCAGATAATACGGTCGCACAAGGGGGCTATACCGAAAAATGCTGTTTTGAGAAAATCGAAGGTACAGTTTTTGCCCCTTGTTCAGTTTTTAAAAAAACGTGAAGGACAGTTTTCTCTATAACCAAACAAATATATACACACCAATGAAATCAAACTTCTCCAGTAGGAAGGGCAATGCCCACTTTTGGTTTAGGTCAAGATTTCTGGAAACCCCCGAAATCTGGGTTAGCCCGCTTGTCCTTAAAAATGAGGGTTTTTTTAACGACGGACAGGCTGGAAGAGAACTTCTGTCTTTGCTGTGTGCACTGTGAGTCCAAAGTTCTCATGTACATTTATTAAAAAGAGATCAATGCAGTTTTGCAAGCCGGATTCTTCATGAGCAAGCAATGCACAATCATCGGCAAATAGCCGTCCACAGACATTTATCACGCGTGTGTTTATCCTTGCCTGCAGACTGCGGGAATGGCGTGTATGACTTTGCAATAAATTCTAATGCTCTCTTTTGAATTTGAACAAATATTCATTGTTTAAAATATATTATACAATATGTAATGCTCGTGTGTTGCCTCCAAGAAAGTCAATATTTCGTGGGTTGTACTTCGTGCAGCTAGTTTCTCGACTTGACAAAGCGGTATTTTTTTTAGATTGCATAAGTCATACCTGTACATTATTCATTGTTCAAATTGTGGACGTGGCAGTGTTCACCTCTAGGAAAGACAATAGTCTTAGCGTCATTCATACTCGGTGGTTCCTTTTACCGCCCTGTCTCTTTTGCAAGACCGCTGATAGATTGACCGATGGCCTCTTGTACAATCACAATGCTTTGCTCTCTGTGGGGAGACAGAGCGACATCCCCGGCGTAGGTGGTGTAGCGGTGAGGTGCTTCGCTGTCGCACGAGGAGACCCAAGTTTGATTCCCGAGTGGGGAGAATTTTTATCGAGTATCTCGATCTGTCTGCTGGGTTGGCCCCTGTCCCCGTGGTTTTAATAGTTTTATGCACCCCGCATAATTTAGCAAAATTTGATCATTTTTTTGCATAGTTTCTGATTATTTTACGTTATCTTTCTTTGTTAAAATAAACAGACCCGCATAATTTCACATTTTTGGGCTCAGTTTTCATAATTCCAGAATTTTTCTTGCATAAAACGACGGGGACAGATCGACCCTAACAAGGATGGTCGGAAGCCTGCTTTCCAATTTTAGGATCTAAATTGTGTTGAAGGAGACGTAAAAGCACCTACTTAAAAAAGGACGACATCTGTCAGCAAAGAGAGTCTGAAGCGTAGCTCGCCACACCTTGGATACAATTAAATAGGCCTAGATTTACATGTTGAATCGCTCACCTTGGGGGTTGATTGATTCAAACAGATGGCCCAGCCGGGCACTATATATACTCCCCATCAACACAATGTGGGTATCATAGAAGACGGACTGCTCCCATCACCACCCCGCTTGTCAGGGCTGAAGTCTGCGCAAAAGGGAGGAAGAATGGAAGGACCACAAAAGTGTTTGATGTGAAGCTATGAATGATAAACAGACGCCATACGTCCATGTCGGCTAAGGTGTTGGTGTGGGAGGTCACATGACCGAACTCTATAGTTAGTTTTCGTAAGGTTTTACGGCGCTCGCAACTGCATAAGGTCATATGAGCGCCAAGAGAATCAGGCTTATTCTGCTCACCACTCTAGCCTCAACAGCATAAAGTCTGCTTCGACTATCAAGGCACCCCGGAAATAGCGGGTCACAAGAGAGTGACAAACATACAAAAGAAGTAGAGGCAAAATGACGATAGTAAGGATGAGGAAAGAAAAAGCAGCAGTTCCCCCAATGTTGTTCCGGCACAGCATGAGCATGCCATTCATAATTCAGCCCATTTACAATTCTACTATGCATAAGACAAGAACATCATGTTAAAATCCCCCCTTTGGGAATGGCCTAACTAAAGACACTTCAGTCAGTAGCACTGCCCTGGTAGGGGATGAACTCTGAACCCAGAGAGGGAAGGCTCTACATAGCATTTCTTCCCTTATACCCAGTGCCAAATGGGGGACCGGTTCTCTGACATCAAACGATCGCCTAACTCGCTTACTTACTTACTTACTACCCTTTACGTCATCTGGCGTTCAGGGCAGCAACAAAGGATCTCCAGCTCTGTCTGTTTTGGGCCATCTTGGTCAGCGTTCCCCATGAATGATTCCAGGGCTTCATTTCAGACTCTACTGTGCGTCTCCAGGTCACTTTGGGTCTGCCCCTTTTGCGACGTCCTTCGGGTGTCCAGTGGAGGGCAGTCTTCACAACAGAGTCTGGTTCTCTTCTCAGAACATGTCCAACCCATTTCCATCTTCTCCTTTTTGTTATGGTGGTCATGTCCTCTTGCCTACATTTTCGTAACAGATCTGCGTTGGAAATCTTGTCGGGCCAGAAGATTCTGAAGATTTGGTGTAAGCTGGTTGTATGAAAGCCTAACTCACTGCCTTGATGAAAACAAACGCGTTTGTTTGGAAGGTCACCATTGGCTTCGTTCTGTGGTACCACGGTGGTCGCTTCTCACTCTCAATCAATCTAGTTAGCCCGCCCCCCTTTTCCCCCCATCAAACCGAACCTATTGAGCCAATGGGCACTGGGTCTTAGAATCCACTACGACCACAGAGAGGATGAAGGCACCACATCACACACAATGGCAAGACTGAGGGAAGCTGGTGTCTCTAGAGGGTCGGGGAGAGACAGCAACCTGCGTGGAAAAGCCAGAAGAATATCCAACTAGCTGATAGCTGGCACGATCAGCAGGCAGACCCTTTAATGGATCCTGGAGAGGAGGGAGGAGCAGCTATGGCATTGTGCCGCCTGCAATGACGCATAATCTCCAACCAAGCAAGTAAGTGAGTGAGTGAGTGAGTGAGTGAGTGAGTAAGTAAGTAAGTGAGTAAGTGAGTAAGTAAGTAAGTAAGTAAGTAAGTAAGTAAGTAAGTAAGTAAGTAAGTAAGTAAGTAAGTAAGTAAGTAAGTAAGTACGCGAGTAAGTAAGAATCCACTATGATGCAAATAAAAGCAGTCATACAAAATAAAGCAAGAATAAAACGGTTATTCATGATCTCATTTATTGGAAAAATAGTTGCACACATGTAGGGGCCTACAAGTTTTAGAATCTCATTAATAAACACGAATATGTGGATTTTTGGGCAAACAAACTACCACAATCTTTTTTCCCACACATCATCCTCAACAGCAGTACTGAACTAGCTGCCACAGAAATGATAAGAAAATTTCTTACATTCTTTATTTAATATTTCTGCCCGGTGGCCAACTTCCCAATGTTCACTTGTTTTCTGCCATAGCATAAAGAAAAAGATAAAAAAGAGAAGCAAGACTCACAACAAATGTCAAGATTAACGTTAACCAAACAGCCATGGGGAGACACCTTATTGTAAAACGGAGTTAGAAATCACTTTGTAAACATTTTAAAAATATGATACCTTTTGTATAACATTTTACATTCATTAAAAAAAAGAATTAGACAATTAATTTCTGACTTTTACATGATTATTTGTGCGTATATATATTATATATTTGTCTGTTTTTAAAATGCAGGTGTTTTGCGCCCCCATTGACACAGTTTAGGTCATTCAGGAGGTGGGCTGTAGGACCCTACTTGTAAATGTCAGCCCAGGCTGAAAGAGATACAATGTCCCGGTAGACAGGCGGAGATACTCAATAAAAACTCTCCCAACACAGGAATTGACCTCATGTCTTTTGAATGCACTAGCGATCCACCTCAGACCACAACACCATGCTAGTTTTGTGCTATAATTTATCGTTAAATGCTGTACTGTAGACATATATATATATATATATATATATATATATATATATATATATATATATATCACCCTTTAAACTCATTCCAGAAAATAAAAGTTCTTTTCAGATCAACTTCACATCCAAAACTTTAGATAGATCTACATTCATGGCAGCTTTGCAAACATAATCTTTCAATTTTATTTATACATATATTTATGCAATTATGATGTTATTCTGTCTTTCTTTTTCATATAAAATGATATAACCACTTCCCTTACGTCTCATTTTACTGAGACATTTGTATTGTTCGTAGTGTCAAGACTGATTTTTATTGCGTAGCACAAGCCAAGCCGAGCTGACAATTTTGTTTCCAAAAACAATCATCAAAATCCCTTTGACATTGCAGCAAATAAGTTCTAGAGTGATAACCATTCAGCTCTTGAGCGACTACAATGTCCCATAAAAGTGTTCAGTGGGATAAAGAGCTCGATAACAAAAGTTACGTGTTGTAAAACTACATATTGGCCGTATTAATTACCTGCATCAACTTGATTAACTTTTAAAATGGTAATTCTTTTCTACAATCATTTCATATCGTGGTACATGAAGTAAAAATATTTTTAAAAAGAACAGAAAGTTATAATCAGACCTCAGTTTAAAGTTATAAAGTTTTAAAATATTGCTGAGAAATTTGCGTATTTTCTGTCAAGCTGACAATTGTGCAAAACTACACATTGGCCGTATTAATTACTTGCATCAACTTGATTAACTTTTAAAAAGGTAATTCTTTTCTACAATCATTTCATATCGCGATACATGCAGAAAACATATTTAAAAAAAACAACAGAAAGTTGTAATCAGACCTCAGTTTAAAGTTATATATAGTTAAAAAATATAGCGGAGAAATTTGCGTATTTTCTGTCAAGCTGACAGTTGTGCAAATAGCAATCAACACAAAATAAAGCACCAACAAATTCTTTAAATAGTTTAAAGACAAAATATTTTCTTCCTTGAACTGAAAAAATCTGAGGTTCCATAATTTTATTGTAAAGATTAGTTTCCCGCCCAATAAAGCAAAGATAGCTAAAGCAATCAACCACAGAGTTCAGAGACACCCAAAATACAGATGAGCACCAGGATGTAATGAAACAAAAGAGAGTTCTGTACAGACAGCTTGGACTACAAGTGACAGCACTGGGCAAAAGCCCTTAGTTCAGGGACTGAGATATACTTGCAATTCATAAAAACAGAACATAAATATGAGACCCATAGATCTATGTTTTTTCAATGCAGTGACATCTTGAATCTGACTACTGCAGCTTAAATGCCTTATACTTATATTGGAGACAATCCCAAAGAATAGCCAATAAATATATATAAGGCAGCTTCTTAACATACAATTTTTTTTTAAAGCAATAATGAGATCACACAGACAAGTTTACACAGTTCCAAGTGGAATTTACAAATATTTCAGAGACAACATTGTTATTTCAAAACAGAAGAATTCCATTTTTTTTATACAAGGGCATTTCTAATTTGATCTACTTTCCTTGCCAGAATAAAAATGTCTAGTCAAACAAAGTGTAAAATAGGAAATGTCATGACACCACACTTTGGGCAGTCGTTCACGTTGGCTCACTGCCAATGTCCTAGATAAACCACAAACAGGAGACAATGTGGGGGATGTACACATGGATTATTTACAGACAGAAGGAGATTCGCTGTTCTCCGTGACGGGAGTTGGGTTTGTCGGGAATGTACACATAATACAAACCAAAGGCTTGTTGAATCATTTCTCTGAGTATTTCAGCCTTGATGTCAGACACACAAAACTGTAAAAAAAATGCCCTTTGTCGTAAATCATATATCACCCTGAGAGATTAAAGTGACACAGCACAATGACACACACAGTTTGTGTCAAGAGTTAGAGGACTGTAGTAGAAATGCCTTTTGTCGTAAATCATATTTCAGCCTGGATGTCAGACACACAAAGCTGTAGAGGAAATGCTCTTGCTCGTAAATCATATATCAGCCTTGATGTCAGACACACAAAGCTATAGAGGAAAGGCCTTTTGTCGTAAATCATTATCATGTATCACCCTGAGAAGTGGACACAGACTAAATTATAGTAGCTGTAAAAATAATGATTGCAAGGAACGAATGAGAACCAAGGATGCCACTGGGATTTTAGGAGTATAACTGAAAATGTACAAAGCTGCATTTGCGTAACAAAAAGACAGTTAACAGATACAACTAGTATAGTGGTGAAGCAGAAAACAAATGCGTAGAATAATAACAAATTTTCCACAGGAAAAATAACGGAAACGATAGATCCACCCCCCCCCCCCAAAAAAAATAAAAAAAATAATGGCATCCCTGGAGAATGCGTTCCATCAAATGCTTAAAGTATCATCAACAATGACAGTAAATTTAAAGCAATATTGTGGATAGATAGAGGAGTCGGATAAAGCAATATCGTGGGAAGATAGAGGAGTCGGATAAAGCAATATTGTGGGTAGATAGAGGAGTCGGATAAAGCAATATCGTGGGTAGATAGAGGAGTTGGATAAAGCAATATCGTGGGTAGATAGAGGCGTCGGATAAAGCAATATCGTGGGTAGATAGAGGCGTCGGATAAAGCAATATCGTGGGTAGATAGAGGAGTCGGATAAAGCAATATCGTGGGTAGATAGAGGCGTCGGATAAAGCAATATCGTGGGTAGATAGAGGCGTCGGATAAAGCAATATCGTGGGTAGATAGAGGCGTCGGATAAAGCAATATCGTGGGTAGATAGAGGAGTCGGATAAAGCAACATCGAGGGTAGATAGAGGCGTCGGATAAAGCAATATCGTGGGTAGATAGAGGCGTCGGATAAAGCAATATCGAGGGTAGATAGAGGAGTCGGATAAAGCAATATCGTGGGTAGATAGAGGCGTCGGATAAAGCAATATTGTGGATAGATAGAGGCGTCGGATAAAGCACAGCTGAAACAACAAGGGGGGTATGGCAGCAATACAATGTTTCCAGCACATTCACTATCACAAATGGGCACACGTAGGCAAAAATAAGTCATGGCAGAAATCTTCTCTGTCTCAGAAATACAAACACTACAGTTGTCTGCGACCACAGAGTGACTGAGCTTTACATCACATTAAAGAATGTTTTAAAATCTCAAAATAAATCGGAGCTACGTGAAAGCAGACACTTCAAGTTCCACTGTTCAAAAACAACTCCAACAGCACAAGAAACTAAAGGCACATACAATTTCCAGTAAAAAACCTCACAATTTGAGTTATAGTTTTTTTTTAAAGATCTTACTACATTTCCCTTGTGGGGCCCTAGAAAAGTTGTAACTGAAAATATTTTCCATCGTCATCAGCACAAGTGAGGAGAGCACTCTGCCTGCTTTGACTGTGCCTACCAGAGCCTACCTGGTCTCAGAAGGATACAACGCCCAAGTAGACAGAGATACTCCATGAACAACTTTCCTAAATTATGAGAATCAAACTCATTTCTCTTGTGTGCGACGGTGAAGAGCCAAATCATTCCACCACAGAAGCCAAAAATTTGGTCATATCAAAATGCTGCTATGAATTTTGGGTGCAATCCTAAAGATAAAAAAGATCAGCAAATTCTTCAGATAAAGTAAATTCTGAAAAAAAGTTCTACAACAAGCAATGTTGTAATAAATAAAATATCAATTTTGATTGCTCAAACAAATTAATCGGGTAGACATCTACTAAAAATCTTAGGTAAATAAAAACTTCACATCTGGAACATAAAAATCTTCAAGTTAAAAAATAAACAGCACCAGCTAGCAGCTCTCACTTCTGCCTCTTTCTTTGAGGGGAGACAATCCCTGCAGCTTTCTTGACGTGCTCCGGCAGGTCTGGAGCTCGCTGTTTGCCGGTCTTGTCATAGGGGCCGTGATACGTCTTGATGATGGTGAACTTGTCGATCACTTGCCCGTTCTGAGAGACACCAACCACAGGATGAGAACAGTTTGGGTCACAACACGTTGAAATCAGGCACTCAGCAATATTTGGGCAAATCAGAGTTTTTGCTATAAAATTGAAGCCTGTTCATTTGTTCAGCAAAATCCACACAGAAATGTGTGTCTAATTGATGTAATATAAAAGGTGTTAAGCCCAAAATGAAAAATTGCCCACAGATGGAAGTATGACGGTTGCTTTGATTTCATTACTATGGTCCACATTTTGGGAGGGGAGAGTTAGAGAGTAGAGTGACACAGCACAATGACACACACAGTTTGTGTCAGGAGTTAGAGATTAGAGTGACACAGCACAATAACTACAGCAAAGGTTTACTGATGAAACACTGAGATGTCATAAATACAGTAAGTACAATGGGTTTAATGCCCCTTTCAATATACAGTTTTAACAGGCAGGATTTCCAAATTTAACTACCATATCTGAAAGGATCCTGCCATATTTGGGAAAACTTGCTTTTTTTTTAAGCAGTGCTAACTTATCAAAATACAACTTCCCACACTGAAGAAAAGATTGTAAGTCATAGCTAATGTTTTCTTTCCTTTTCGACACAAGAGACAATTCAGGAGTCAGGCTGCTTGTTACCCTGCCTGGGGAACCAAACCCGTTGAGAGGGATCCAACAACTCCCATCTCTCACACACTTTACTTTACTTTACTTTACTTTACTTTACTTTACTTTACTTTACTTTACTTTTCTGATCCAGCGGCCATCTGGGTTCTAGCCCTTCGGTCTGTCGATATGGCAAAGAATATTTACAGGTTTTAATCAGCTGCGCTTTGTCGCTGTATAGAGTGTTTCCGATGTCTGGGGAGGCAGGACCTCCCGCTTACAAAAAGAAGAGCCGAATCACTACGCTACAGGTGCCAGTGAAATCAGACGAAATGAACTGTCGTTCGTCTATGATGCCTACAGTTTGATCATCAAGTGCCAGATCTGCGACAGACACCAGACGGAGATCACGGTTCTCCATTCATTCCTTTTTTCAAGTGCTCTAAAAAAAAGTTACATTAGCGGTATCTTGATCTTTCCTCGTCACCAATCAATTTACCAATTTACTGTTTCGGCTTTCCAAGTAAGTTGCTTTAGGTCTACCTCTGCTTCGTTTGCCTTCAGTAAATAAATGTCAACACTCTTTGTGACTTGACGTAGACTTTTAATAATCAAGCACAATGAAGACATACGTCAGACGATGCACGACTGGGACAGAAACGGAACAGAAATAAAGCAGATGAATACGATTGACAAATAAGGGAAATAATAATAATGGATACAAGGAACAGATACGAATGATGGCACATACATGTGGTCTTGTAGCTACTGAATGATATTCCTCTATTCAGTTTTGCCAGTGAGAAGATTAGAGGTGTTACTAGAGACTAGAGCTGCGGAGCTGGCCTACCATAGAAAACTGCATCTCCCCTCGACGCTTAACGGCAACAGAGGATGGAAAAGTAAAAAGTAAAGTAAAGTAAAAGTACCAGAGACTTTTATACAAAGGGGAGAAGGAAGAGAGAAGAAGACGACAGACTTCCCTCCTCGACAATCCCCCTCCAGGTTCTTACCTTGACGTCCGACACCTGCTCCAGGTACATGTGAGTCTTGTTGAGTACGTGCATGCGAGTGTAGCCGTAGTCCATGCTGTGGAAGGCCGACCAATCAGCCGGGTCCTTTATGAAACCAGACACATTTTCTCGACAACCCTGAGGACAAAACAACAGTACAGTCGACTCTGCTGTGTCGATCTCGCTTGAGATGATCTTGAGTTAAGTTGATGTTTTTCTAGGATCCCAGCACCTCTTTTTCTTTACAGATCCCAACTGTTAAGTTGATCTCCGGATAAGTTGATCTTTTTTTCACTCCCCCCAACGACATCAACTTAGACATCAACTCATCCACAGTTGGCTGTACATGGAAGACCTGCTAAAAGTTCACCAATTATGGCCTTAAAAAATTGTGACATTCCCCAATCTTGTGAGAACACTTGTTTCATTTAACCCAACCAAAGTGAAATGTGTTGTAAGTAAGAATACTCAGAGAGCCCGAAACTTTCAACTACGACCGAGTGATGTATCATCAGTCAAACAATTACTACATACTTCTGCATTGGCTACGTATGTTAATAATTCAAAAGACCTTTCACTGCCAACACCAAACTATTTGAGTATTACTCAGATAGTATTCATTATGTATAGAAAGTTTATATCAGCTACAGAAGTATGAATGGCTCAACGTCTGTGTATACTTGTTGACAAATCAAGAATCTAATCCCAAAAACAAAACATCACAAATTTTTAGTTTCAAACAAGTTGTAAACTCAAGGCAAAAAGCTGAAAGTTCAAACAATCAGAATAAAGGCACCAACGGGAGCTTTGTTTGTTTAGTACGGGGTTTTACGGCGCACGCAACTGCATAAGGTCATATGAGCGCGCAACGGGAGGTTTAAAAATGTATTCACAAAAGAATACAAGAAAATGGAAAAATCTGGGATTTTCAGGTATACACTGTGAATTTCTGGCAGACACTACAATCTGTGAGAGAGGATTCTGACTCAGGCCCCTAGCCTCAAGGCAGCAGTTTCCAGACCAAGCAACATTAACAGTTTGTTCCAATGCTCTATTGCAACAAAAACTTACAGCAGACCCAGTGATGATTTGAACGGGAGCCCTTGGGTTGGTGTACGGTGCGTCGTAACTTCCGTTCATCACCTGAGACATAAAGAAATACTTTCACATACGTAACATTTGATACCACTGAAAGGAAAAGGAAAGAGTCAGAATCATCTGACAAAAACTAAACACTAGCATGTGTGAACCAACATTCAGTATTTGTGCACTGTGTGACGAACTCACAATTTCTGAATAAAAATTTCTAAAAGCAATCCCACTTAAAACTGAATCTTTTTTTTTCAAAATGAAAAGAAACAGTAATAAATATTTATCACCTACGGAAGCTACAAATAGAAAACATATTCTCTTACTCTCAATCTCTGGCAAGCTGTTATCACTACAGTGGAACTCAGATTCAACGAGATCGGATTCAACGAGAACTCGGATTCAACGAGATGAGATAGATTCCCCGTTTTTTTTCTTTTTTAAAATCAATAAAAGTAACCCGGATTCAAAGAGCACTTAAATCAGCGAGCTCGGATTCAACGAGGTCGCTTCCAGGGTGAACAGCCCCCGCAGACATGGCTTCGTTCATTTTTTTCCCAGAACGAACTCTATCTGTTCCCGGAAACCATCCATTGCACCTGCATCATGAACCATTATTCACTTAGCCGATTGCATGCGACCAATCAGCGGCCTTTTTTCATACCAACACATGCGTTGTTGGCTCGCACACAAGTCTACTCTCGCATGTGTCGGAGTCGGATGGGCGGCCTGCACACGTGTGACTGTGTGTGTGTGTCGGGAAGGGGAGGGGGGGGAGGTGCACTAGCGATTCTGGCGTTGAACTTCGCAGATACAAACGCGTCACAGTCTTTTTTTCCCCTCCGCAACTGATCATTATTACAATGATAAGCTAGTCTTGACGTAGATCTTCGTAATGAATTGTGCGCTTGTCAATGAAATCATAAGTTGCTGTTATGCTAGGATCTACACAGCAACACAACTTTGTGGTAACCAATCGAGATGACACAGGAATGCATTTGAACGAATCCGTCTTTTTTGCACAGCTCATAATATGCAGGCATTTCAGGCACTACTACTTGTGACTTCTCTTTATAAATACATTACTTGCTCAGTGCCAGTAATTATCTACACAAAACCTCGTGTCTGCTATAACGAACACTCAGATTCAACGAGATTTTAGGTCAGGCCCGACGACCTCGTTGAATCCGAGTTCCACTGTATCAGTGGCATGCTGTTGGCTGTTGATGCATGCATTTCTTGTCCCCCCCCCACCCCCACCCCCCCTCCCCCATGTTATCACCAGAAGAGATCCCACACAACAGTTGTGCATGTTATCACCAGAAGAGCTCACCTTTCTATCGTAGACAGGCCAGAGACGCTCATAAGAATGCTCATGAGCCCAGATTGCCAGATCGACACCGTGGTCGTAGAGGACATCTTCCAAGCCAAACATGTGCAGAAAGGGGATCCCTTTCCTCAACTGAAGAAAACAGTAGAAAACATCAAAAGCATAAGTAACTCTTCAAACACATTATAGTCAATTCACAACTTGTTACACAATTTCCAACACTGTTGATTAAAAAAAGGTTTCTCGAAGCAGTCGAATAACAAGACGGAAATAATCTTTCAACGCTCAAAAGAGAACTCATAGACCTCAACTAACATTTCCCAATGCACCCACTAAAGCACACGTCACACAAACAATCTATCACAAATTTTACACCCGGGTTACTCAGAATCTACAAATGACTGGCGTGTTCTCTTCTTTAGATGAGATCAGAACACAACTTTACTTTACTTTACTTTTCCGATCCAGCGGCCATCTGGGTTCTAGCCCTTCGGCCTAATCAGAACACAACACAACAAGATTACTTCCACACAATATTTCTTGGAACAGATTAAACAGCATTATCCACATAACAACAACACGTGTGCCAAGTCAGTTCATGTTGGATCAAATATCAGGTAAATGAAACGCTAAAAATGCATTCATATGATCTTCAAAAGTCAGTATCATAATTGTTGGAGAAATACTATGTGAAAAAGTGGCAAACTTAGCAGACAGGGGGCTATATATCTGTCCCCATCGTTTTATGTAAAAAGAAATTCTGAAATTATGCAAACCGAGCCCAAAGATGTGAAATTATGCGATTCTGTTAATTTTTAAAAAGAATGATAAAGGAAAATAATCATAAATTATGCAAAGAATGATCAAATTTAGCTAAATTATGCGGGGTGCATAAAACCACAGGGACAGATATATGAACAGACATCAGGTGAGACAGGAGGCTATATATGAACAGACATCAGGTGAGACAGGAGGCTATATATGAACAGACATCTAGTGAGACACTTTATTCTTTCACCAGGGGAGGACGGCAAACTTGACCCACACAGAAGATGAAACCAGTGTGATTTCACAAATGTGGGACATATTACTACCTTAGAGTTCTACAAAGTTCTGTAAGACATTTTTGGCCGTTTTGAGTTACTGAGACCACGAGGTCAGAAACCAAATGTTCTATCTGCTCTATCAAAATCGTAAGATTATTTGGAGTCGTTATCAAGATATTCAAAGAATTGCATTTGAAAAAGCTTGACATTTTGTGAAACTCAAAATATTTTGAAAGCCAAATTTCTTAAAGCTAGGTAGGCTACTGAACAAAACAGATAAAACTTTGTAATTCTAGAGTAAGCAAATTTCTCTAAAAGATGCTGTACATTATGAAAGATCTACACATGAAATGAAGAGTCACAAGAGACTTTGGACGTTCCCCTACAATACTCTCATCTATGCACATATAAAACACTCTGTACGTTCCCCTACAATACTCTCATCTATACAAATATAAAACACTCTGTACGTTCCCCTACAATACTCTCATCTATACACATATCAAACACTGAACAAACAATCTATACACATATCAAACACTGAACAAATAATCTACACACATATCAAACACTCGGTACGTTCCCTTACAATACTCTCATCTATACACATATCTAACACTGAACAAACAATCTATACACATATCAAACACTGAAAAAACAATCTATACACATATCTAACACTGAACAAACAATCTATACACCTATCAAACACTCGGTACGTTCCCTTACAATACTTTCATGCTTGGTGCAGTCGTCCGTGCCTGTGCTCGAGCAGTACATCGGGCGGTGGCCAAACACCACAATCCAAGGTCGTTTGCTGCGATTTTCCGGACTGGCAGCTTCCTGGGAAACCAAAAAAAGACGGAAAATTTTAAAACTGACCAATGAAAAAAAAAATTTTTTTGCAATGAAACAGCAAGCAGCATCCAGATAGTGATCATCATTATAGACAAAACAAAATCTGTAACTTCTAGAAATTCCATTATCCTGTCATACATTAATTATTTTCGCACCACTGTCTGGTACAGTAGCATAACATCAGTGTTGACAGGGGATAGCACAGCAGTCAGCACAAACAGGGGGGGGGGGGGGGGGGGGGGGGTGTCATTTCATAACATGGGGACACCTTGGTTTAAGGTTTCAAAATGGAGAATGTAAAAAATACTCATATTTCCCCACAGACGATTTATAAAGTTATACTTTTTAATTCTTTAGACATTTTTCACAACAAAAAGAAGAAGCTCCTTCTTTCAAGTGTTTTACTTTTTAGTTCTATAGATATTTTTCTTTAAAAAAAAACAACAACCCAAGCATCTCTTGCCTTCAAGTCCTGCTTGAGCCACTCGTACTGCTGGTAGATCTGCATGGGCCCGTAGTACCAGAAGAAAAAAAACTCTGTAGACAAGGACACGAAATGTACCGGACCCATGTTGAAGCTGGGGAACAGACAAAGAGGATTGTTCTTGTTCTGGTACGTTTCTCTACACGGAGATGAAGTTCAATGCAAACTGAACAAAAAACCCCCAAACTTTTATTATGTAGAGATGACTAAAAACATTTTAGGGTATTATAATATTACAATATAAGGTTAAGGTTACATTTTGATGAAAAGACTGAGTGAGATAGTCCAATTCAAACACAAATTGCACCTTAGATAGACTTATGCAGACTCTTTGTGCCTCAACCAGTGATTTTGACCATGTGTATTGCATACGGCAGCGTGGGAACATAAGGGACCTTACGTTACAGCCTTATCATTTGAACACAATGCATTTGTTCTCCTTTACATATATATATGTTTGTACAGTTCAGGAAACCGAGAGATCTCATCAATGTGTCTCACTACATCTTAGTTTAGTTTTAGTAGAGGTTTTATGGCACTCGCAACTGCATTAGGTCATATGAGCGCCATCATTACATCTCATGACAGCAATCAATACAACTAGAAAAAAAGAGGGGTTAGGAGAAACCATCACAGAAATACTGTCTGTTAAGTAAAAACTATTTGTGACTCCCCCCCTCCTCAAGTGAAGAATTAACAAAAAGATACTAGAGGAATAAGAAGCAAGATTAGAAATAATCATTTACTACCCAAACAACAATAACGTTTTTGAAAAAAGAAACAAAACACAATTTAAAAAATCTGATCACCTGTAGTACATCTTCCCTTCATCTCCAGGCATGGTAAACCGGTGTCGGTAGTGAGAGAAGTTACTGAAATAGAAAATACACATGTCAAACACTGACTGAACAAACAATCTATAAACATATCAAACACTGAACAAACAATTTATACACACATATCAAACACTGACTGAACAAACAATCTATAAACATATCAAACACTGAACAAACAATTTATACACACATATCAAACACTGAACAAACAATCTATAAACATATCAAACACTGGATGAACAAACAATCTATGCACACATATCAAACACTGAACAAACAATCTATACACACATATCAAACACTGAACAAACAATCTATACACACATATCAAACACTGAACAAACGATTTATACACACATATCAAACACTGAACAAACAATCTATACACACATATCAAACACTGAACAAACGATTTATACACACATATCAAACACTGAACAAACAATCTATACACACATATCAAACACTGAACAAACAATCTATACACACATATCAAACACTGGATGAACAAACAATTTATATATCACTCTCACAGTCTATTTTCTGTCCATGTGCTATGCATTTACCACAGAGTTGTCAACACTTTCAATACACCACAGTTGTCAGTCATTGTGAATCTGTCAGTTCTTGAGACTACGACATTTTGTTGATTCACAAAAAATTCTCCATCATTTTATCATCTTTGCACTAACTTTAAAAGTTTTTAAAACAAAATTTGTCCTCCACCTGTCTGTTTGCCAGAAACACCAACATCAAATATCATCAAAAATCTCCACAGGCGTTGTGTGCAGCCAGGAACATAGACACAGACTGGGTATTGCTTTTGCTTTTATGATATTAATGACAAATTTTTAGTACGGTCTCACAGAGAGAAATTGCCCAATCATGCACGGTGGAGATAAATCTGAGTACAAATACACAAGTATACACACAAACATTATCTCTTTCTTCCCTCAACGCCAAACACACACACACACACACGCCACATACACACACACACACACACGTGCGCGCGCACACATGCACACACACCACACACACATATACGCGTGCGCGCGCGCACACACACACACACACGCCACATACACACACACACAACCACACACACACATACACACACCACACACACACACACACACACACACACACAAGCCACATGCATACACTCACACACACACACACATTTGCCCAATCATCCACAGCAGTAGTGAATAACCTGAGCACAAAAGCACATACATATCATACACACTACCGCCCTCCTGGCAGATTGTTAGAAGTCTCGTAAGTCATTTTGTCAGCACGCCTCACAAATCAAGACAAAATAGCGACACATTGACTAGAGCAAACTACACATGAGACAAGTGAACACGTTACTATCTCTCCTCGTGGTTCCCCGGGCACGTCATGTACGGCAGCTGGGACGCAAGAGGCTCAATCTGATTCATAAACTCGTCTCCAAGTTTTCCGTCCATCTGGAAGAATACACAGTACCTTTGAGTTTTGAGCCAAAATAACAAAAATAGAGAAAAGATATTGAAGGATTTATTTTTTCTTTCAAACAAAGAAATTTGAGTATCAATTTCTATAGCATCATGGAACCTTTTAAACTTACTGAAAAACAAATTGTATCTGTGGGAAGACAGAAGCAAAAACCCAAAACTGTATTCCTTATTCTTATAAACAAATGCACAAGTTATACATAATATGTCAATACACTAAAATAATGCCTGAAATCATTTATTATAGCTTTTTGTAAATAAAAAAATAAAAAAAATCCCCACTTTTTATCTTTCCAAGTACCTGTCTTTCTTGAAAATTATTTGGATTGTTTTCTGTAAAGATAAGTCATTGCAAAGACATGTTAGATAAATCTCTCCTTCTTTCCCCTCCTCTCAATCACACAGCACAAAATGATCAGCAGTTTCTCACCTCAAACATGTCGTAGCCCATGTCCCCTGAAACAGGAACACCAGGACTTCATTGAGGAGGAAAATGTCATGATGCAACAACATAATCAGTTTCCTCACTTTTTAAAAATTGATTCTAACCTGCTGTGCAGCATTCTTGAAAACTTTCACTTGCTCCTGGTAAAAAACATTGACAAAATACAAACGTACAAAAGTCTCATAATAGTACACACCATCTTCTCAACCTGACCCTGAAATCATTTTTCAACTTGATCTCGGCAAACAACACATCATTATCCAAAACTCAATACAACATTATCACAACTTTCCATGACAATTCCCAACACATTTAGGTCTAACATTTCAATCTCATTAGCAACAATCATATCTCTTCACAATATCCTAAAGCATTGAATATTTTTTTATAAAACCTTTTTTAATCAACTATATGAACATAGTAATTATCTAAAATAAATACCTAAAAATTGAGAGCATTTCAACAAAGCAAATTTTCGAAGACAAAAAATTACAAAAAAGCATTCAACTCAAATGAGGTGAAAGTCCAGCGGACATTGGCCCGGCAACAACCAGAACAACGCGTGAATCTCTCACCGACATGCAGCACTGCATCGTACATCCCTGCGAAGGCGTCAGCTTCCAGCCGAGGCAGCGAGCGAGCGTTCACGTTGCCCATGTCCCCATAAATTGCCAGCCGCGGACTCCAGTTCTGTCCTGCACGCATCGCTCGGAACATATGCTCGTCAGAAAACTCGTACTCATTTCCCACAATGTAGGCTGTCAGCAGGTAAGGGGAAAAAAAGGGGGGGGGGGAGGGGGGTTGAGAGGTGGGGGTGATGATGGTTGAAGTACTTTGAGTTTGAGTAATAAATTTTTCTTTTAAGTTCTTACACAAGTTGAAGCTGAATGCCTTACAAGAGACAACTAAAGCAATTTCAAAGGCGAAATGCTTGGTCCCTTCTCAAGATAGAGAGCAGAAAGCACAAACATTTCAGAAGAGACAAAACTTTAGACTTTTCTCTGATTCTTGACACTCAAACTTCAGAATCACCAAAGTGTGTAATCATTTAACGGAAGTATTGAAGTCCAATAAGTGAAAGGCACTTTGGAAAGAGCAAGGCAGCAGCTAGACAAATATGCCACAACACAATAGAATCAGTTATTCATCAATATTTGGGTATAAAGGTTATCAGTGTCATTTTACAGCTTGCTCATTTATATATATTGCTTTTGGTGAAACAATACCCATCTTATTCGAAAAAAAGTTGAGACATTTATGACTGAATAAGTTTGGGTCATCTGGTCTAAGAAGTAAAATTATCAAGAAAAAACATTAAAGTTTGGCCCAAAGCTTGAGTGTCCTTGGAAACTGAAAATTAACAATTTTTTCTGTCTTTGATCAACGTTTTTCACTAAAAATCCACCCAGTAATGTTCTTTTAAAAGGACATAAAGTTAACACCCCTCCATCCCTGAAAAAAATTCTATAAAAATGGCCAAACAAGTGGAAAATTGTTGGTTTCTTCCATTTCAATATTTGAAAATCAAACCCTCAACATCTGTGTGCAATGGCAAAGCATCTAACCGCTACACCACAGACAGTGGTGACCTGAACCTACGTTGTACTACATTGACCGACTCACTGTAAGTACTGTACTACGTTGACCTATTCACTATAAGTCTGGCCTGGGACAAGATCGTCCAGCAACACTGTACTACACTGACCTACTTACTGCAAGTACTGTACTACGTTGACCTACTTACTATAAGTCTGGCCTGGGACAAGATCGTCCAGCAACACTGTACTACACTGACCTACTCACTGTAAGTACAGCACTACGTTGACCTACTTACTGCAAGTACTGTACTACGTTGATCTACTTACTATAAGTCTGGCCTGGGACAAGATCGTCCAGCAACACTGTGCTCATGTACTGTGTCCTCTGCCAGATGCCTCCGTCCACAAAGGCCGTGCTGTTCCCGCGCTTTTCATGGGTCAGTTTCCCGTTTATGCCGTAACGCACAATGGACAATTTGGATCGGTCTGTTTGGCTCCACATTATCATCATTTGGTTGGGGGAGGCTGGAAAAGAGAGAGATATTTTTTTAAATTCCCCTGAATTTGTACAAATACAGTACCCAAAGAACAGAGATCAATTGGATATTGACATCTATTTCTTTTTATTCAGTCCAAAATTTATTTTCAAGCCTCAGGAAGAAGTTTGTGATGAATTTTAAGTTTTATGCTGCTTGACCAAATGGTAAAACATTGGGTGTCCAATGGCAAAAAAATAGAACCAGACCCGCCAACCACTTCATGAACAAAAATAAAAGTTTTCCTCAAAATCCTCCTAAATTTATATACAGTATAATCCACTTATATTGACAGCCGATGTATTGACATATTTTCCAATTATGAAATTTTTCCTTCAGTATCTTAATTAAACAATTCCTCTTATATAGACTTTTTTCAAGCCCATTCTGCTTTATCGACGAGCTTCCTGGGTACCTGGCGAAGCCCACGAACATAAGTGGGGGTGGGGGGGAAGCCACACTAACCCATTAGTTCTTCATTAAGTCCGCATACCCGCCAAGTAGCCTATTTGACACACCAGGCTTTAATAAGTCTGGTAGGGCCTACACAGTGTAGTCTCCAACACAGTACAGTGCCTCACAGAGGTAAGCGTCTCGCGCGCTGGGCATCACTTCCCTACCCCCACTCCCGATCGCCCACTCCCGCTCGCTCACTCCCCTTCCCCATCCCATTCTCAGTTATCTCAGTCTGTCCCTGTCAAGTGCCACAGCCAGCGACTCAGTGCCTCGCCTTTCTATTTTCCCCAGCAAGCGGTCGTAAACAGGCCTTACAAGGATGCTACAACAAAGTTTGCGCTGGGGTGTAGTGTGCGCCTCGTGTTGCTCGGTCTTTGGTACTGTAACTCTCCAAACCCCCCCCCCTCTGCCTCTTGGTTGTTTGTTTCACTGTGTTGTTGTGTAAGAATCAAGGGAAACAACCAGCTTAAAAATGTAGTGTTGTCTTTTTACCGCTGACCTCCCCTTGTTTTTTCCTCTTTAGATTTATATTTTTCATTTATCGACAATTTTGTATGTTGACTTCACTTCACAGAGCAAGTCGATATAAACAGATTCTACTGTAATTGAAATTTGGGAAAAATCCTCCC
>NW_004797552.1:876590-898551 GCF_000002075.1 Aplysia californica
CCCCCCCCTTTCCCCAACAAAAAAAATTGATGGAAAAACAACACATCAGAACAATAACAAGAAAAAAAGTTACACACTAACAAAATAAAACACCACAAAGAGTCAAAGAGGGAAAAATAAAAGTAACTGTACATATTCAACAAATCAACGTGGTGACAACAAGTGAGAAAGAGACTAAGTGAAACTAAGGGAACGTTCTTTCAAAAGTAAAGAGGTTCGGTTTCTTTCTTTTTTTTTTTTTCTTTTTTTTAAAATTTGACTTTTATTCCCTGTCCAAAAAATGCCAAAAAAAATCGAGCCACGATTGATTGGTCGCAGCAGTGACAAACGCTGAAGCTAGTTCTATGTGTCGTTATCAATAACCCTCCGTAAATCTAGATCTAGACTGCACACGAGTGAACACAACACATTAAGTTTAAGAGCAGCACCCTTCAAAGGCAACACGTCATATCTGTAGCGAAAAACTGTTTGGAACTGTAGTATTTTTTAATATAAATATTTACTGCGGACATTTTTTAGACCGATTGAACCATATTGTATACGAACAATCTTTGGTAGGTCTATACTCTATATAATATCCGAAATTTGGGGGAAAGGATGTGATTTCACAGTGTTCGGAGAAATAGTGCCGGCCTAAAAAAATTTATAATCTCAGGTGAAACTAAAAAAATATGTTTGCACCTTGTCAAATGATACCTCAAAATAACCATACCTGTATATATAGAACAGGAAAATATTGAAAAATGTGCAGTTATTTACATACATTCCATAATATTTGTACATTTGGATCATAACATCCGATATTGAAAAAAAAAAAATTGTTTAAATAATTTTGAAAAAAGGATCACAAACAGAAAAAAATACACGTAACTTATATGGAATTATTCAGAATTGCATTTGGAATAAACCTATACATGTCTTGAGTGATACTTAGTAATTTCACCCAAAAGTAGTGATTTGGGGGAGAAAAAAATATTTTGACTATTTAGATCTAGGCCTAGATCTAGCACTCAAAAAGATTGATTTCTCAATTACAGTGCACCGGCAATTTGCGTCCAATAGTATCAATATTATAAAGAAGAGTCCTACACTTCTTTAGTGAGCAAAATAATGATACATTTTGTTGTGTAAAAGTACTAAGACTGGTGTCTGGGCTATAATTTGGGCTTCGCGATAAAACAATGTCGAATAAACTTCGAAATCGTGTTTCAAAACTGAATCAAAACTTTTGATTTTCGGTGGAAACGCTTGACCCGGAAGTCAACTTTATATTATGACCTTTATTTTAACATGGATATGTGGATTGGAATAGAAACCAAGCTAAAATTGAACGTCGGTTCTCGAGCCGCCGGGGGTGGCTTAGCGTACTGACAGCACTTTAGCCGCGCCGCCCCCCACGGCTCGGCGTAGCGAATGAGTTAAATAAGTGAACATTTGCTGCAGTTCATTGTAACTTAGTAAATTGTAACAAGTGCCGGTTTACTCTTTCACTCCCGCAAGCTGTGTTTCTCAAAAAAGTAGGTCACAGATAGGTGAGGAAAACCCCTGGTAGTGAAAGAGTTAAATTTGCTGCTGGTTATATTGTTTTGACTTATAGTAAGTGCAGGTTTGCTGCAGTTAATGTCGTGATGTTCCATTGTGTGTTGTCAAGATGAGATAGGATATAAGATACATTTTTATTGTCCAGATCCTGGCACATTGTCAAGGATGGTCTCTGCAAAACAAGGTAGCTTTGCAGTCATTTAAGTTTTGGCTGTGTTGTGGAACAGGTGATGGTGCAGTTTCTTATCTTGTACACTGTAGTCGCAACTGGGCACACTCTCCGTTTACATTTTTAGTGACAGACTACAAACTTCTAAAAAGTGCAATTGTTGGGATTCTTTTTTCATAAGTTGTGCTGCTGTCAAACAAGTTTGTGAGATTTCTAGTTTCAATATATATGTGCTAAAAATATCCATGCATCTCCCTATTATTGTAATAATTCTCTTTTTTCAGCTCGGTGTCCGTTGTTGACCTATCATACAGAGGGAAATGTCGTACTTGTGTGTATTGTGCAGCCTGCTGCCTCTAGTGGGCTATGCCGTTGTGGCTTTGTTTGTGGTCATTGTGGCCATTTTGTTGTCGGATGCCGACTTGAGATTGATGTATGCCGCAAAATTTGGCAAACAGCCAGGTAGGTTTTCTTTTGAGTGAATTTATTTATAATAATATAGTAATGTACTGTTTTTTAGACAGACAGAAGCTCCTCGCTTAACAAGTCAGTTTTTTTACTTCTTTCCATCATGTAACTTGTGCCATTTGCGCAAGTTCTAACACATTAACAAAATTTCTTTCACTGGTCCGAAGTAATTATTTAACCGTCACTCCCAACTGTATTTTTTTTTTTACTCTTTCTATTTTATGAGTTGTAACAACCTGTCTCTTTTGATAAGTGGACAAATGTCAATGAAAGATTGTGACCTATGGCGTCTTGTGCATGATGGGATTTTCCTTAGCATGTGGGGTGCACATATGGTTATAATAATAATAAATTTAGTAATTATTGTTATGATTATGATTATTATTATGATTATTATTATTATTATTAAATTATTACTATTACTATTATTATTACTATTAAATAATTACTATTACTATTATTATTACTATTAAATTATTATATTACTATTATTATTGCTATGATGTGTGTGCAGAGAGTCTGGCCGGGAAGGTGGTGTGGATCACGGGAGCCTCCAGTGGCATCGGAGAGCACATCGCTTACTGCCTGGCCAAGGCAGGAGCTCGGCTCGTTCTGTCAGCTCGCAGGAAAGATGAGCTGGAACGTGTCAAAGCAGCGTGTGTTAGTCTAGGTAACCACAGTTCCCCCCTCCCCCCCCCCACCCTTAACCCGCCCAGCTCTATCAAAATGTCGCCATCTGATTAGTATAACGTTATAATAAATGCATGCGCATCATGTGTTAGCTTTAGTCAACACAGGGTCAAGGTTAGGATGAGGTTGGTTTTGTGGATGGAAGCTTGTTCGTGCATTGTTTCTTTTGTATGTTACATTTCATTTTCTCCAAAGAAGGTATCTACTAAAGTCATTTTTTTCTCTTTTATATGTTACTGGTCAAAGATCCAATCAATGAGTTGAGGACCATCGAGCATGAATTTGTTGTAGTTGTGTCTGTTACCGTAGTAAACCGTTGAGTATGAATTTTTTTAATACAGAAAAATGTGTCTGTCGCCGTAGTAAACTACTAGTAAACCATTGAGCATGAATTTGTTGAATACAGAAAAATGTGTCTGTCGCCGTAGTAACCATTGAGCATGAATTTGTTGAGTGCAGAAAAATGTGTCTGTTGCTGTAGTAACCATTGAGCATGAATTTGTTGAGTGCAGAAAAATGTGTGTGTCGCCGTAGTAACCATTGAGCATGAATTTGTTGAATGCAGAAAAATGTGTCTGTCGCCGTAGTAACCATTGAGCATGAATTTGTTGAATGCAGAAAAATGTGTCTGTCGCCGTAGCAACCATTGAGCATGAATTTGTTGAATGCAGAAAAATGTATCTGTTGCCGTAGTAACCATTGAGCATGAATTTGTTGAATGCAGAAAAATGTGTCTGTTGCCGTAGTAACCATTGAGCATGAATTTGTTGAATGCAGAAAAATGTGTCTGTTGCCGTAGTAACCATTGAGCATGAATTTGTTGAATGCAGAAAAATGTGTCTGTTGCCGTAGTAACCATTGAGCATGAATTTGTTGAATGCAGAAAAATGTGTCTGTCGCCGTAGCAACCATTGAGCATGAATTTGTTGAATACAGAAAAATGTGTCTGTCGCCGTAGTAAACTACTAGTAAACCATTGAGCATGAATTTGTTGAATGCAGAAAAATGTGTCTGTTGCCGTAGTAACCATTGAGCATGAATTTGTTGAATGCAGAAAAATGTGTCTGTTGCCGTAGTAACCATTGAGCATGAATTTGTTGAATGCAGAAAAATGTGTCAGTTGCCGTAGTAACCATTGAGCATGAATTTGTTGAATGCAGAAAAATGTGTCTGTTGCCGTAGTAACCATTGAGCATGAATTTGTTGAACACAGAAAAATGTGTGTGAAGGGTGCGGAGGGTCAAATACTTGGCCAATGCCCACCATCTTGACACACAGGGTAGGTAGAGTAGAGTCCGTTTTTAGATTTTGACAAGTTGGCAGTTATGTCTTTGAATGTGAGAGACATGTTCCTGTAGCTGTCCTTGTACTTTTTCTCCCCGTTGGACAAAGGTCAAGTGACAGAGTCGGACGTGCTGGTGCTGCCCCTGGACGTGGTGAAGTACGAGACTCACAAGGAGGCTGTCCAGAAGGTTTTGGATCATTTCCAGCAGGTGAGGCATAATGATACGTGTCACGACGCAGTGGAATCAGGCGCTCATTAATTTTTGGGCACATGGAGTTATTGGTATCATATTGAAGGTAGATCATTTGCCTTGCTTTCGATGAAAAAAATATCCATTTATCTTGAATAGAAGTCGAGATATTTGAGATTGAAGGAGGTGGGGTTGCCTGGTTTCAGAGGTAAAATTAGCGAGAAAATAGCTGCCAAAGTTTGGTGACTTCCATTGCTTAAGAGTCCTTGGAAACTGTAAATTTAAATTTGCTATGCCTTTAATCAGTTTTTCCATAAAAATCCTCTCATAACAGTGTTTTTGAATGGACATACGAGGTGTTTAGCCAAAAAAGAAAAATCAGAAAAAAAATTCCAAACTGGTAGAAAAAAGAAAGATTTCTGGGATTTCATTATTTTGACGAGCGCCTGATTTCACAATGATGCCTCACATATATATCTCGTACACAGTCGAACTTGCTCTAACAAATTTTTTAACATACAGTGGAGTCCACTTAAACCGAACGTTGTTTATCTGGAAACGTATACTGGTAAATTGAAAGAAAATAAAAATCACCAATTTCATATTCTTCTCTTTTAGCAACCTCTCTGAACGATAAAAAACCCTGGTTTGATATATGATAGTCCAGCAGTTCTTCTGATTTCAGTTTAAGCACGCTCCATTTTACTGTCTCTCTTGTCACAGGAAGAGGCTGTATACCTTTTTATTTCTTTTGTCCGTCCATAACACCATATGCTGTTTGAAGTTTGTAAAATATGGAGGTAGATCCAATATTATGCTTCTGACTTTACTATGCTGATGGTTTGATGGCGGTGGACTGGATATGAGGCAAAATGTGGAGCGTAACACATCTCATCCGTGTGGAAAAATGGAAGCAAAAAGTACTACAAACAAGGGTTGTTGTTGTTGTTATCGATGAAGGTGCTAAAAGGGCTTTTGTTGTTGTTGTTGTTGTTGATGTTGTTGTTGTTGCTGATGTTGTTGTTGTTGATGTTGTTGTTATGGATCCAGTTACCACAAGGGAAGGGGAACAAACCTGTGATGAACTGTGCCCGTGACACTTCTTTGGTTTTGTCTGGGAATCTGTTTTTGGATTGTTTTTTTTTAATAGTTTTTTTTTTTCGTCAACTGATCATGATATTATGTACGTGTAGGAAAGAATGATTATTAGTTTTTCCTATATCAGTTAAAACATGATGAATTTTTTTAGATGACCTTTCAACTCAACCACTCCTTGACTCTTCTCTCTAATCATGTTGCACTTTGTCTGAATATGGGTGGCTGGCAGGTGCTCTGGTGTGGTTTGCTTCTTTTTTCCTATAGAAAAGCTATCGTCTCTTTCTCCCCTCCTTCTTTTTTATGTTTGTTACTCTCTTGTAACGCCTCTAATCTTCGGCACTTATATGACCTTATTGTATTGCAAGTGCCGTAAAACTCTAACTAAAACTAAACTAAACTTTGTTTGAATGATCAGATTGATGTGCTGATGAACAACGCGGGTCGCAGTCAGCGCGCCGCCTGGTTAGACGTGGAGCTGGATGTGGACCGCGACATGTTTGAGACGAACGTCTTGGGACAAGTTTCTCTTACGCGGGAAGTGCTTCCGCATATGATCAGCCGCAAGGCGGGCTTGATTGCAGTTATGAGCAGCATTGCTGGCAAAGTGGGTGCGTAGAATCATAAACAAAAACTGACTTTTTTTTTGCGATTTAAAACAAAAAAATTCCATTTTCAAAAAGGAAATTGTCTCTTCGTAGACCTGGTTGTTTTGGTCATACAAAGGAATAATCCATAACTTGTAACATTTTGTGTTGTTCATTTGTTTTCAAAGTTTGCATTCTAAGCTCTACTAAAGAAAGGAACCTTATGGTTTGAGGCAAATTATTACAACAAATAAATCTTTCAATTTCTTGTGTCTGATCCAAGACCTCAACTGTTGTAGCGTAGAGGTAAAGCTGTTTTGCTCTTTTCCCCTAAATTCATTTAGTCAACTTGTGAGACTAAACAAAAGCTATAGACTCTTGTATTTCTCATTAGAACATGTCTTCTCTTGTATTCCAAGGTGTCCCAATGTCAAGGTCGTACACCGGTACCAAGCATGCGCTCAACGTAAGTTTCAGTTACATGCATCTCATTTGCTGTCCGTTGCTGTCCTACTGTTTGACCTTTTCCCATTACTACATTACTACGTCCCACTGTTTTATTTTTATCTTTCCCATTGTTATATTGTACTGTTTTATCTTTTCCTCCCATTGCTTTATCCTACTGTTTTATCTTTTTCCTCATTGCTATGTCGTACTGCTTTATCTTTTATCTGATCTTTCCTCATTGTTGTGTTCGACTGTTTTATCTTTTTTCCCATTGCTATGTCGTACTATTTTATTTTTTCCTATTACAATATCGTACTGTTTTATCTTTTCCTATTTCTATATCATACAGTTTTATCTTTCTCCATTGTTATATCCTACTATTTTGTCTTTTCCTATTACCATATCCTACTGTTTTATCTTTCCCCAATGCTATATCGTGCCGTTTTATCTTTCCCCATTATTTTGTCCTACTGATTTTTCTTTCCCCATAGTGTATACCATACTGTTTTATCTTTCCCCATTGTTTTATCCTACTGATTTATCTTTCCCCATATTGTATGTCGTACTGTTTTTTATCTTTCACTGTTGTTTTATCCTACTGATTTATCTCCCCCCCACTGTGTGCAGGGCTACTTTGGCTGTCTGGCCACAGAGATGAGTGAGCACAACATTGACGTGACCATCATCTGCCCCGGCCCCGTCTTCTCCAACGTTACCGTTCACGCCGCCACGGGGAAAATAGGGGAGGTCGGAATTGTTCTTTTGTTTTTGTGTTTGTCCGAGTATGTGTTTTTGTTTGTTTGGTTGTTATTTCTTTTGGCAGGGGAAGTGGTGGGTTTTTCGGTGTGTAAATTTTCTCTCTTCTCTGTAAGTGTTTTAAAACGGTTGTTGTGAGAGATAGTTCCTATTGTTTTATATTAATAATAATGAGAATAGATTGCATTTATATTGCGCTCTATCCTATTTGCGTATAAGCTGTGTGTGCTTTACATCGATAACATGATCACTGAGCACTATCCTTCGTTCACACAAGATAAAACATTTCTCATTTACAAGAAAACCAGAAAACCAGTTCAACCATACAAAGAAGAACTTTCTCAACCAAACTTTAATAATTGGTCGCTTTTAAGCACAAGGGGGCTATCTCGAAAAATGTTGTTTTGAGAAAATCGAAGGTTAAGTTTTTGCCCCTTGTTCAGTTTCTTTAAAAGACAAGGAGAGTTTTCTCTATAACCAAACAAATGTACACACCAATGAAACCAAACTTCTCCTATAGGTAGGGCAATGTCCACTTTTAGTGTAGGTCAAGATTTCTGGAAACCCCCGGAATCTGGGGTAGCCTGCTAGTCCTTAAAAGCAACCAGTTATATAAACACATAAGGACAGTAGTAAAACCAAAACATGCCAGCACTTAATAAACTCTCAACAACTAAAAATGTAACAAAATCATCTCTCCTTAGAAAATTAACACAGTTAAATTGGACCGTATTATTTTTTTTGGCTGAAAAACTAAAATTAACAGTTATTTCCCCAAATAATTTGACAGTTCAGGTATTTCTTTGTTGGACTCTTAATTCTATACACATAAGGACCGTTGTTAAATGGGTGGTTGGCAGTTGCTCTGTTGTGGTTTGCTTCTTCTTTCCTATCAAACATCCATCGTCTTTATAATAATAATAATAAATGACATTTATATATATAGCGCTCAACCCCGAATAAAGTATACAGGCTCTGAGCGCTTTACAATACAGTACAACATACAACAGTAACATAAAACGTGTTCTGACTAAAGAAAATTATTCCAAATATTCATCTTATTAATTTAAAAACAGAAACGACTTCAGCTGACATTTGAATGAATCAAAAGATTTGATCTCTCTCAAAGTACTTGGTAGAACATTCCAGATCTTGGGGCCTTGGTATTCAAATGCCCTTCCACCCATTGTTTTAAGTTTAATAGATGGTAAAATAAATGTCTTTTTGTCAGCTGATGACCTTAAACTGCGAGTTGGAATGTACAGTATTAACTTTGTCTCCCCTCTTTCTTTTTTGTGTTTGTTTTTCTCTTGTAACACCTCTAATCTTCGGCACCTATATGACCTTATTGTGTTGCAAGTGCCGTAAAACTCTTACTAAAACTAAAACAGTAGTAAAAACAAAACATACCAGTACTTACTAACACACAACAACTCAGAATGTAACAAAATCATCTCTCCTTAGTAAATTAACGCAGTTAAATTGGACCATATTAAAACAAAACATGCCAGCACTTACTAAACACACAACAACTCAGAGTTTAACAAAAATCTTCTCTGCTCAGACCGTGGGGCGTGCGATGGACAAGTCGGAGAAAAAAATGAGCACGGAGCGCTGTGCTCAGCTCACCTGTGCGGCCTTGGCAAACAGACTGTACGAGGTGTGGATCAGCCAGAACCCCGTCCTGTTCCTGGCCTACGTCGGTCAGTACATGCCGGACCTGGGAAAATGGTGAGTTTTTGTTGTTTGAGTTTTAGTAAGGTTTTTACGGCGCTCGCAACTGCATAAGGTCATATGAGCGCCAAGGGGTGTGTGGATGTTGTTGTTGTTGTTAGCGATCCAGTAGCATCTGAGCGTTAACTCTTATGCATGATGCCATTTGGTAATAGTTGCATGTTTGTTCTAATTGTTGTCTTGAGGAGTAGAGGCAATTAGATGTGTGGGGTAGCTTGGTAGCTTAAATCAGTTAGTTTTCTACAGAAGAACAGATGATGTTCCACTGTCTCTGAGGGGTAGTCATATAGTGGGCAGGCAGCAGACTGCTTTACTCCAATTCGGTTGAGATGTTGGTTGAGGGGTACATGTTGTGTTCTAAGTTGGAAGATTATGGATTGATCTCCCCTCCTCAACTCATTGATTGGATCTTTGACCAGTGGTTTATTCATGTGGCCATACATGGTGTGTGGATGTCAACAGAGAAGTCCAAACGGTGAATCAGGCTTACTCTGCTCACCTCTCTTTCTTCAAAAGCGCAAAGTCTGCTTTGACTATCAAGGCACCTCAGAAATACCAGTTCACAAGAGAGTGACAAACATACAAAAGAAGTAGAGGAAAAATGACAATAATAAAGATGAGGAAAGAAAAAGCAGCAGTTCCCCCTATGTTGTTCCGGCACAGTATGAGCATGACATTGATAAATCAGCCCATTTACAATTCTACTTTGCATAAAAACATGTTAATATCCCCGCTTTGGGAATCAGTGAGTCAGTGCCGGCTGTGGACAAATGATGAGGACACTAGGAATAGTGGTGTGGTTATGGTTGGACGTAGATGTCTGAGCTGGAAAGAGATTTGGGGGGGGGGGGGAGGAGTGTGGGGGAGAGTTGAAATTACAGCCAGTGTAATAATTGATGGTCAGTAATAATTGAAATTATGGTCAGTAATAATTGAAATTATGGTCAGTAATAATTGAAATTATGGTCAGTGTAATAATTGAAATTATAATAATTGAAATTACAGTCTGTGTAATAATTGAAATTATGGTCAGTAATAATTGAAATTATGGTCAGTGTAATAATTGAAATTATGGTCAATAATAATTGAAATTATGGTCAGTGTAATAATTGAAATTATGGTCAGTAATAATTGAAATTGTGGTCAGTAATAATTGAAATTGTGGTCAGTAATAATTGAAATTTTGGTCAGTAATAATTGAAATTATGGTCAGTGTAATAATTGAAATTATGGTCCAAGTGCCATTGTAAAACCTTTATTTTTTTTCTAAGGACTTGTTTTATTTCTTTTATTTTTCCACAGGTTGATCCTGAAGTTTGGTGTCAAGCAAATCATGAAGATGAGGGAGGGAGGGAAATAGGACAACGATTGTTGCGTTCTCTCCTCACGGCAGCCGAGTGTACAGGGCAGCCTCTCTCTGACGACATTGCCGGGACCAGAAAAAAATGTATTTATAGAGAGTTGTCGTTATAGAGAGTTGTCGTTATAGAGAGTTGTCGTTATAGAGAGGCAACCAAAACTTACTAATGATATATAAAGAAAAAAAATCGGGACCTGGGCACCATGTCGCTATACAGAGGATGTCGTTATGTCGAAGGTCGTTATAGAGAGGCTGCATTGTATATGCTTTGAACCAGAACTACAAGTAGATGTTTTTTAACGGTTCATAATCAGATTTTCATCTTAGATAGCGTCCTTAATTTGTTCCAAATGTTTTGAGGATAATTCTACACATGGTGTCTTTCTCTATGGAAAGCAGGAGTGACTGTCATTTCTGTTTAATTGGTTCTTTTAAGTTGTGTTCTCATTCCTCATCATCAATGCCTTTCACCCCTGGCAGGGTATAGGCCACATACAAGCTCCTTCCATTTATCTCTGTCCTGAGCCATCCTTCCAAGCTCGTTCCAAGTGAGCTTCATCTCTCTCATGTCCCTTTCCACGCATCTCCTCCATGTTTCTCGTGGACTACCCCTGCCCCGTGCTACTTGTGGGTTCCGCTGCAGTGACTGTCTTGTGATGTTTCCGCTGGGCTTACTTCAAACCGAAGAGACTTGAACTTGGATGATGGTGAAGGCTTCTGCCCTGCAGCCTCCTTTCCGCTTTCACCGCCTTGCGTCGTAAACTCTCCATTTGGAGAAGATCCACGATCAGTCAAGCTGAGATAATGGTTTTTGCTTGTATGTGTTTCTGTAACAGGTTCTTTTTACGAGAGAGGTTGTTAGCCTCATGACTCAACCCCTGACCTGGAGGCAGGATGACTGTGTTTCGGGAGTCACTACTTGGTTCGCCATTTGGTCGCCTCGTACGACACGCTAGTACCACGTCAGTCCTATTCTTCTCAATACCAGCTAGTGTTCTCGTAGCCAGTTCTATTATTCAGTGTGAAAATTCAATGTGAAATTCATCGACTTTAGTGAACAGTTGTGGCTAAAAGCTCATAGAAAATGATACTCTTGAGTCGGACAGCGAGCTATTGCGAAAATATTTTCTCCTCAAACTCGTGAGATCAGAGGATTGCTGTTGCTGTTGTTAATCCCCTAGCCGTTGAGAGTTTGCCCTTTCAAGCCAATGGCATGGTAAAAAAAAGATGGAGTTCTCCGATATTTGTTCTTTACTGCAGTGTAGGGTATTGTCTGTGGTGGTAGGGGCGCGAGGAAGAGTGGGTGGTTGGCGGGTGATCTGGTGTGTGGTCTACCCCTTCTGTCCTATAAAACATCTATCGTACTTATCTCTCCTCCTCCTTTTTTGTGTATGTTACTCTCTTGTGACACATCCATTCTGCGGCACTTATATAACCTTATATTGTGTTGCAAGTGCTGTAAAAAACTTACTAAAACTATTTTAAAAATGGGAGGAAGAAGCTGCTGTCGGAGATGATGTTTTTACAGCCAGATATAGAATTGTTATCCTTGTAGCTCTGGTCAAGAACATCTGTTGAAATCTGTTAGCTTTAAATGCTGTTTTCACCAGGGCATAGTCCTGTGTATGCATGCATGTGTTTGAAGTGCCTTCTGCCTTCTGCTATTTTGTGTTACATTTTTAGGGGAAATTCACTGTATATATATTATATTGTCGTTTAGCTTTGTAGCATACTCTTCATAGATTTAATAAGAAAATGATGTTTTGCTCAACTAACTGTATATCTGTCCTTTGTCTTTGCAGTTGTGAGTAATGTGGAGTAGAAAGTGTCCTAATTATGTCTGTTTGCTTTTAAAAAATCCTAAAGCTACCGTACCTCAAATTTCCTGTAAATGAGTTGTAACGAATTATATATCTATTTTGTCATCTTTACAAGCTTTGTAATGTTGAACTGGCTTTGTATAAAACATTTTAAACTGTTAAAGGTCATCATTGTTTACGCGGATCAAAATTATACTGGTCTTGCACAGTGAGATCTGTTGTTTTCCTGATCTTGAAACGAGTCCGAGAAAGGACGACGTAGGTTACTACCTTTTGTGCTGACAGTAGGAGTTTGATTGGTGATGAGATGGAGGACAGGAGATCGGAGCTCCTGAAAGTGTTTCTTATGATGTCTCAGGTCATAGGAAGCAGTGACTGTGCCTTATGTCACAAGTCGTAGGAAGCAGTGACTGTGCCTTATGTCACAGGTCGTAGGAAGACGTGACTGTGCCATATGTCACAGGTCGTAGGAAGCAGTGACTGTGCCTTATGTCACAGGTCATAGGAAGCAGTGACTGTGCCATATGTCACAGGTCATAGGAAGCAGTGACTGTGCCATATGTCACAGGTCGTAGGAAGCAGTGACTGTGTCATATGTCACAGGTCGTAGCAAGCAGTGACTGTGCCATATGTCACAGGTCGTAGGAAGCAGTGACTGTGTCATATGTCACAGGTCGTAGCAAGCAGTGACTGTGCCATATGTCACAGGTCGTAGGAAGCAGTGACTGTGCCATATGTCACAGGTCGTAGGAAGCAGTGACTGTGCCATATGTCACAGGTTGTAGGAAGACGTGACTGTGCCGTATGTCACAGGTTGTAGGAAGACGTGACTGTGCCATATGTCACAGGTCATAGGAAGCAGTGACTGTGCCATATGTCACAGGTTGTAGGAAGACGTGACTGTGCCATATGTCACAGGTTGTAGGAAGACGTGACTGTGCCATATGTCACAGGTTGTAGGAAGACGTGACTGTGCCATATGTCACAGGTTGTAGGAAGACGTGACTGTGCCATATGTCACAGGTTGTAGGAAGCCGTGACTGTGCCATATGTCACAGGTTGTAGGAAGCCGTGACTGTGCCATATGTCACAGGTTGTAGGAAGCCGTGACTGTGCCATATGTCACAGGTTGTAGGAAGACGTGACTGTGCCATATGTCACAGGTTGTAGGAAGACGTGACTGTGCCATATGTCACCGGTTGTAGGAAGCCGTGACTGTGCCATATGTCACCGGTTGTAGGAAGACGTGACTGTGCCATATGTCACAGGTTGTAGGAAGCCGTGACTGTGCCATATATATTACGAGTTTCACAATGGAGTGAAACTTTTTACCCTTTGTTACAAATTCTGTGGTGTTCGACGTTCGTCATTTCAGCTTTATTTTGTTAGCTGGTTTAATAGTGGCTCTATGGTCATTTCCAAATTTGGAGTAGGCCTACTTTATATGGATGTCTTCAGTGCAAGTCTTTTAGCGCGTATTTTCAGCTTTATTTGCTCCTTTCCTGATGTTATATTAGATTATTTACTTTATACGGATCAATATCTTGATGCAACTCTTTGTGTGAGTCTTTTCAGCTTTAATTTAGCATTCACTTTGATTTGATGCCTCTTTGCTCATTTTCAGACTTACATACTCTATATAGATCAGTATCTTCAGTGCAAGTTTTTTCAGCTTTATTGTGCAAGCTTTATTGTGTCTCATTGCTCAGTTCTAGACTTGGAATATTTGCTATTTATATATAACAGATAAATGTCTTCAGTGCAAAGTTTGGAAACCATACCATAGGTTTGGCTTTTCATTCCTAATACCGGTATGTGTTTCAATTAGCGGTTTTGTACCCTCACAATTCATGTCTGTCCACCCCACCCCCCTCATCCTTTTTAGGATATTCTATGCTCACAAATAGAATTTCTCTAGTTGGAGACGGACATTAAATTCGGAGGTCCTGTGTCTGAGATAACCTAATGGTGTTGTTGGGAGCGTTAAACCTCTTCATTTTTTGACAAATCGAATCATGTCTCGGGGATCAGTTTGTGGGATCAGTGTCAGCTTCAGTTCTGAACTATTTGTTGCAGTTGGTTATTTGTATGTACCGGTCGCTGAGCTCCCAGTGAACTCATCTGGGTTTTTCCCTCTGCCATTATTCTGTCCCCGTCGTTTTATGCAAGAAAAATTCTGAAATTATGCAAACTGAGCCCAAAAATGTGAAATTATGCGATTCTGTTAATTTTAACAAAGAATGGTAAAGGAAAATAATGAGAAATTATGCAAAAAAAAGATCAAATTTTGCTAAATTATGCGGGGTGCATAAAACCATGGGGACAGATTATTGGAACAAATTTGTCTATGTTGTTTCTTTTGGAAAGATAAACCCCTATAAGTGGGCAGTAGTAGTACGGCACCCTCGTGGGGCTTGTACGTTTGATCTCATCGTGTCCGTCTGTGCAGGCTACACACATAACTTCTTGTGTAAAATGTAACGTGATCATGAACGGAGATCTATATTCTATTTTTGTGGGAGTCAAATAGACTTGTGTCAATAAATAAACTTGTACTGAGGATGAAAGTTGTTGTTGCGTTGACTTCATTATTTTTACAACACTTATTTAGAAGAACAATTTTTTGGAGTTTTCACACACTTTCCCAAGGATGATAGAGAGACTGATGGAAAGAAAGACAACTCTCTATAACAACATTTTTATCTGGTCCCAACTGTCGTTTTAGAGAAGGTGCACTGTAATCGTATCATAGAGTGCTGGTTTTCAATCTGCAGAGGGACAGGTTTCCTTTCTTTTTCCTTTCCTTGTTTCTCTTGCCTCACATCTGGTGTCCCTGTTTTCACACTCATACGACTCAGTATGGTTTGTTTGTGGAAGTAAAGAGAGACACATCAACACTGTAACGGTTTAGTGTTGGGAAAAAGAAAGACAGACAGAAATAATAGACGAAAAGTTGTTTGCGCTGCAATGCTGGGTCTGTTTTTATTTTTGACACAGAATTTTCTGGACTGGGCATTAGACTTGACAGTGAAAATTGAATTGTGGTTGAAATTGTCCATGACGGCCACTCCTAAGTGGTTGTCTTGTTTGTTTTTGGGTAAGTGTTTTACAGCTGCATAAGATCATGTGAGCAGGCGCAACACATTAAACATTTTTCAGTTGGTAGGAAATTTTGAATTTTGCCCGGGTGGCGGCCGAAGCCTACTCTTATTGAGTTCACCAAGGGATCTTTTACGTGCACAACTTGCACACCGGACCTCCGAGATTTTTCGCCCTTGTCCGAGAAGGCTAGGTGTAGATCTCTCCTACCAGAAGATCTGGGGTGTGGCTGAAAGATAGTAGTAAGAAAGAGCCAGGGAGTAGCAATAGAAAGGCTGCAGAAAGAGTCAGGAGCCCAGAGGAAGGGGCAAAGAAGATGAAGGGGTGGGGGAAGAAAGTGGAGACGAAAGCAGACGACAGAACATAGAGAGCAGGAAAGGAGGTGAAAGGAGACAATTTTAGAGAAGGGAATTTCTCCGTCACTACCCGGATTCTTTTTAAAAAAATTTTTTATTGTATAGTAGAGGGTTTTACGGCGCTCGCAACTGCATAAGGTTATATGAGCGCCAAGGGGTGGGTGTCAACAGAGAAGTCTTTACAGGGAATCAGACTTACTCTGCTCACCTCTCTAGCTTCAACAGCACAAAGTCTGCTTCGACTATCAAGGCACCCCAAAATAGGAGGCCACAAGAGAGTGACAAACATACAAAAGAAGTAGAGGAAAATGACAATAGTAAGGATTAGGAAAGAAAAAGCAGCAGTTCCCTGCTGTACAACAGGCACAGTTATGAGTGTGACATTGATGAGTCAGCCCATTTACAATTCTACTGTGCTTGAACGAGAAATGTCCCCCCTCTGGGAATGGCCTAAAGACACTACAGTCAGTACTACCCGGATTCGAACCCGGGACCTTTGAATTTGAATGAGAGGCGAACAGCTTAAACTCTAGGCTACGAGAGCCCCCTGTGGTTGTCTAGACAGGTGAACATCTTGGACAGTGTCATTATCTATTTACAAGATAACACAAGGGGAGAAGTGGGAAGAGGTCGTTTGTGCCGGTGATTGTCTTATACAGGTGGTCGTTTGTACAGGTGATTGTCTTATACAGGTGGCCGTTTGTGCCGGTGATTGTCTTATACAGGTGGTCGTTTGTACAGGTGATTGTCTTATACAGGTGGCCGTTTGTACAGGTGATTGTCTTAGACAGGTGGCCGTTTGTGCAGATGATTGTCTTAGACAGATGGCCGTTTGAACAGGTGATTGTCTTAGACAGGTGGCCATTAGAGATACAGCATGTTTGACTGTATTATCTTTCACGTTCACCGATGCACTGGTTTGTAGAATGATCCAACATTTTTCTCTTCATCAAACACACAGGGGTGTAAAGCTTGGCCATGTTGAAATCTTACTAGGACCAGGATTCTAGGATGTTGTACAACAGAATTTCCACCAGAATCAACAAAACAAAACTATTTCCAATGTACAGCAAAATCTTTAATTAATTCAACATAGCAAATAACTGATAAAAGTATTGCATGAGTCGAGAACAAAAGTTCCATTTGTAAGTAGAAAGTCTTATCATGAAATCATTGGTTCTACATTTTAAAAATTTGTTATGAATCTGTTTTGTTACAAGTGAGGTAAATAACTTACAAGTACAGTGGTTCCTGGCTATAGCAAGACCACCGGGACAGACGTGATGTCCCAGTTATAGACAAACCCTTTTTATAGACAAACCCTTTTATACACAAACCCTTTTTTTATGGACAGGGATCAAGATTGCATACACTGCAACAAATGATTAATAAACAGGATCACCTTCATTACACAGATAACACATGACAATGTACCAGTTTATCCATCATTGCTCCTTTCTTTTCCAGTTGTACTTTTTTCTCATCTTCTTTTTCTAGTATCTTAGTCTCACAGAGGTGTACAACTACACATATTTGTAATCCTGTCCCCGTGGTTTTATGCACCCCCGCATAATTTAGCCAAATTTGATCATTTTTTTCATAATTTCAGATTATTTTCCTTTATCATTCTTTTTAAAAATTAACAGAATCGCATAATTTCACATTTTTGGGCTCAGTTTGCATAATTTCAGAATTTTTCTTGCATAAAACGACGGGGAGAGGAATCAAATCGTGACCACGTTTGGGGTAAAGGAACGCCCATAGATATTAGCCCTACGGAATTATGGAATGGAATGCGTGAAATGTGCGAGTTTGTTCCACAAATATCAATCTAAAAATTCATTTTCAAAAGTTTGAACACAAAAAGGTCGTTATCAAGCACCTAGTAGTCCAGAGTTAAAAATAGATCACGGAGAACTCAATAAATGATCACCTTTGTTGAATGTTTGTGAGCATGAGACCAATTCTCTTGCGATTCAGATCCAAATTCTCGACCTTGACCTCAACATGATCCCCTAAGCCCAACTTGCCGAAGCGTCCCATCTTGCTGGTGTGAACTAGACCATTGATGCCTACCCCGATGTCCACAAAAGCGCCGAAGTGCGTTACATTCGTCACCCTGCCCGTCACGATACTTCCAGTCCGCAGGTCAGACACTGACATCACTTCCTGTTTGAAAATGGGCCGCTGAAAGCCTGTTGAACGCAATAATAGAATATATTCGTGTTAAGTAAGTAAGTTTATTCAGTGTTTAAGGCCACTGGCCCACATCACATCACATAAAACACTCATTTGATAAATAAAGTTTCCATAATGAATAAGTACAGGTTGTGCACATATCTCTTATTATGGGATAGCCATTGCATATTTCTGTCACTGGGCCGAGTCAGGCTGGGAGGAATTAACAATTTCCTTTGATGGACAAAGTGTGGACAATAGAAAATAAAGTGAAATTCCTCTTCAATTTCATGAGAGCCACACTTCTCCCACAAGCATGTATTCATGAAAATATTTTGAACTGTACAGATTAATAAAGAAGCATCACAGCAATAATATACTAGTACATCCGTCAATGTCTGACCAGGACCAATATATCCACAGACGAGATTATTTATCAAATAGAAATAGAAGAAATGAGCATTTAAATGATTGGTGGCGTCTGCTATGTCCAATGAAACCAATTCTGGTGGAGAGAATGCAAACCCAATAGTGCAGTGAGAAATCTGGGACTACAAAGCTGTTCATTTTAACTGTCCACATAAGGAGAAATGACTCCATCTTTGAAAGTGGATGAATGCCAGTTGAATGAAGGTATAAGTAAGGACGAGCAGTTGAATGAAGGTATAAGTAAGAACGTGTGTTGAATGAAGGTATAAAAGAGAAAGAGAAGTTGAATGAAGGTATAAAAGAGAAAGAGAAGTTGAATGAAGGTATAAAAGAGAAAGAGAAGTTGAATGTAGGTACATGTATAAGTAAGAAAGAGCAGATAAGTAGAGAAGTAATGCAAAAAGTAAATGTTTCAACAAGTTCTGCTGGCTTAGACGTAGACTCAATTACACTTTGGCTCATGATAATGATAATATTGCTGCCAAAATAATTACTAAAAAACTAAAGCATGATCATGTGACTCCTATTTTAAAAGCATTACACTGGCTCCCAGTGAAAGAGCGTATCATATATAAAATCTGTTTAACTTGCTACAAGTGCTTAAATGATTTATCACCGGACTATCTAAAACAGCTTTTAACACCCTATGTGCCTCCTAGAACGCTCAGATCATCTAGTGACAAAACAACCCTTGTTAAGCCTAAAATAAATTTCAAATCATGTGGCCAACGCTCTTTTTCATATTTTGCCCCACTTGTTTGGAATAGGCTTCCAAAAACTATCAGAGAAGCAGAAAATCTAGAAATTTTTAAGAAGAAACTAAAATCATTTCTATTTTCATCATATTTCGATTAGACAGAATGCATCCAAGCTGTAGATCGTTGTGAGTTTGTATGTGCGTATGTGCATATGTATGTATGTGTGTATGTGAGTATGTATATGTGTGTGGTGCGTGCGTGAGTGAATATGTGTTTGCATGAGTATGTAACACTATGTATCTTTAAAATTGATTTGTAAATCCATTATATGTATCATGTTAAGCGCATAGAGCATTGCATAAGTGGATATGCGCTATATAAATGCAATCCATTATTATTATTATTAATGACATCTCCTACAAACAGCCGGGCATAGATAAAACTCAAACACACCAGGGATTGATTGACAAACGTGTTTGACACATCCATAAATGGAGTAAACTGTTGTTGTTGTTATCGAACCAGGAGAAAACTGTCAAACTAACAATTAAAGAGGAATCATTGGGGAATGGCAAATTATACGAGCCATCCGTGATTTCGACTTTTGCGAGTCAGTTTTATCTGTGCACGACTTAAGTTTCAGATGGGATTTGGAGGCATCACATGCATATGAGGTCTTGGAAGATTTCCCTGTCACTTTCACTGTAACAGCAAGACACTAAACCCTATCTGTACACCCTGGGGTCATTTTGTACCCCCGGGGTTGTATTCTTCACATTTTAGAATACTTTTAATGCGAAGATCTCTTTGAAACTTTCAGTATTTCTCAAAAAATCATTTTGACAGACTGCTATGCAAAGCGTACGGATTGGATTAAAGAATAAATTTCTTTTTTGGAAAGTGGTGGCACAGAGCTCCCCACGTCGTATGGATACGATAGTAAAACACGACGTACGGAGAGAGTTAAACTTGAAGAAATTGAACTGAGTAGAAAGAACAAGTTTACCAGTATCAGTAGTAGGCTGCTAATCTTATACCAGAAATGGGTTTTAAAAGCCAGTGACAGTCTGGTGAAGGCAAAGATAAAAGATGACGGACAGGACTGAATGTTGGCTGAGATTGCTTGCTAGCTAACAATTGTTCAAGGCAAAGACAAGTTGAAGAAAAAAGTGGTTGTCTTAGATACGTGGATCCTTTGGACAGTGTCATTATAATATTCAAAAAAATAAAAAATATATATATAAGGGGGGGGGGAGTGGAAAGTGGTCAGTTGTACAGGTGATTGTCTTGAACAGGTGGCCACTAGAGAATGTTGGAGGGTATTTCAAAGGCAGATATCGCGAGGAAAGAAGAATCATCTCACTTTCTCGGATGTCGTAGGACAGAGGTTGCTGTAGAGCGTCAGCGATGAGCTTCACGGTCGACAGACCCGCCTCGTGTGTCTCACTGAATGCTTGTAAACCTGCCGAATGATTATTGAGAAAAAAAACACAACAAAATAAATGTTTTACTTGCAGCTCTCAGAACCCCCCCCCCCAAACAACTAAGGTTACATTAAGACAAACAATGAGGTGCGTCAGATTTTACACACAAGACAAACCCTGTTGAATAAAATAAAATGTAGACAAATACAATACTATGCACTCCAAAAAGACACAAGGCATTGTGAAAGAGGTGCTTGAAGGAAAGATATGGGGCAGGAGAGCCAGAGGAAGGCAAAGAATAACATTGATGGACAACGTAAGAACATGGGCTGGCCTGGATATGGCAGAATGTGCAACGGCAGCTCATGACCGTGAAGGATGGAGGGTCATTACACGTCAACCTCTGAGTCAGAGATGACACCTCCAGGTATCCAGGTACCCAGGTAAGGTTCCATTGGCAGGAACAAAAGAGCACAGACAAAACAAAATCTCCTAATTATTTATGTAAAGGATCGATGGCTGTTCTTAGCACTGGCTTTATGATGTCTCTACTACTAAGCTGCCAATTCCCCTCATCCAAAATCAATAATTTCTGTCAAACTTTTTTTATACTTATACCCTCACCAACAGCTCTGAGCACTTTCTTTCCAAGGCACTGAATGCCTGTCTGGCCTGAGAATGCAATGCAAGAGATCAAAACTGATTAAATACGGAACTAGTGAAAAGTCAGGGGCAACTCTGCTATAGAAGACACAGCTGTCGTGTGATTTGCCAGACAGCTATCGAAAACTGGTCTGCTCTAGATCAACAACACATTAGTATGACTCAGTGTCTGCTGGACCTCTCCCCCACTACCACACACATGCACAAACACACCACAGGTGCACCCACACATGCACACACACGCCCACGCTGACATGCGTATGTGTGTACATGGTGAAACACCAAACCAATGAGTCAGGATCTGGACAAAAAAGATAAATCTTATCATATCTAATCTTATCTTATCTAAACGTATCTGATCTAATCTTATCTTATCTAATCTTATCTTATCTAATCTTATCTTATCTAATCTTATCTTACAGTACAAGCAGGGGTTTACAGGACCACATTGTCTCTATGATGACAACAACTATCTTGTTTACTTCTCAGCTGTCTCAAGTCTCGTATCATTACATAAGTCTTGTAAGCAAGTCGCGACCTCAGTGCTTTATTGTCATGAAAATGTGACTTCTTCTAAAGCTCACTCTTTGTTATGAACTGTTTTCACTGTTATTAAAAATGGAGATAGGACAAGAAAGCACTGAGGTCGCGAAATGTCAAGTTCCGTGATAACACTGACCATCATTTGTTGCGGCTCTCTTGACCTGTGCAATAAACGCTGCGGTCCCGATGTCTGGCAGACTCACACCCAGATGGTCGGCCAGCCTGGTTCAAACAAAAAAACCTCATTTTATCAATGAAAGACAGACCACGGACTATTTTCAAAGTGGCAAAAAGTAATGGTTACAATGTTGCTGTGTTCTCGACTCAGCCTAATTCTAACACTAGAATTTTAAAATCCTGAAATTCACTAATTTATAATCCATCTATACAGCAGCAGTTGTGAAAAGTAAAGAAGTCAAACTATTCAT